>NC_137442.1:36146667-36264167 GCF_964374335.1 Astatotilapia calliptera | reverse complement strand
TTTTAAGAGCAGTGCTGATATCTGGCGATTCAACCCTCTGTATTCCTGTTAGAAGGTTCCAGTTTATTTTGACTTACCTGACCGTCCAAAGACAGATCTGTTGGACCTATTCAGGATGTCCTGACACACAGCGCATCAAACGTTTTTGCATGCAGCACGCTAACAATGTGACAGGAGGAAGTGTTGTGATTCCAGGCTGAGACCTGGTCAGAGCCCTTCCCCCACACTGAATACATACAGGATACCGAGGCAGCTGACCGCCCGCTCATCACTGTCACAGATAGTTTTGCTTTTGCACAGCTGTCCTGCTGAGTGTGCCTAAAGCCTGGCTGTGCAGTCTTTTATATTATGAGTTTCAGAGAATTCATTTACCTGCCATACTTTTCAACATGTGACAGCCAACACGTGGTTAAACATGTCTGCCGTTTGTTCTTGTATTCCAGCTGACCCTCTGGTTGGAAGCATCGCCACACAGTACCTGACTAACAGAGCTGAGCACGACAGGATAGCCAAACAGTGGACCAAGCGCTACGCTACATAGAGCAGCTCCAGGACCCCAGCGCCTCCCCCAACACACACACACACACACCTCCTCTCTTCTGGAATCTATGGAAGCACACCCGCCCCTGTCATCCACCCCCCCAACCCCCGAGATACAAACTGTTATTTGTTCCATGCTGACTTGAAAAGCTTCTTTTTTATACAAAGAGTCTATTGGGATTGTATTTTCCAATACACTGAATGTTGATATGGTCATGAAAAGCTTTAATACTGTTATTGTTCTGTTGATGTTGTTGTTCTTATTGTTGTGGCATTGTTTATAACATTGTTGCCGCCCGTGTCATTCTCTTTATCTAAAAGCGCGTGTGATGAATTCCTCCCGTTTCATGTGATGTAAAAATGTTCATACTGAGTGAGTGCATTTCATTTTGTTTGTGTTTTCCAGCTCATGGTCAATATTAGTGCATGGCATCAGGACATGTGTTCATGTAGTGGACACGTAGTCCCGATATTTCTGTTCAGGCAGAACTGTGGCATGGAGTGAGCCCATCATCATATATGACAATAGTGCTTAGTTTGCTGTACACTTAATGCCTTGTGAGAACATACATACTCATCGAATACTCAATAAAACACTGGCTGTCATGTGACACAGCTTCTCTCAGTCTGTTGTTTTAATTCAGCACTGCGTGATGTCAGCGCGTGCTCGTCGCTGTGACCACTTCCTGTCAGAAACGAGCTGTCAGAGGCTCACCGCAGAGACTGAATGATTAGAAGGTGAGAGGTAATTCCCCTCTGGGTCAGACATGATTGTGGCATCTGATGCAGTGTTTTCAGTCACTTTCTAGTAACGTGGATCCGTTCTACTCGCTCACGCAGTACAGACTCGTTTGTTCCCGAGTCGGTCACAGCTGTGCACTTATGTAACCGTGTGTCTTACTTCCTCTTTGTGCTGTTAGACAAAAATTTCGACAACACAAAGCGTCGTGACTGAGTGCACGTTCAGCCTTTATGGCAAAGACCTGCGTCCCGCAGTGCTGCTGGTCACTGATGTTCTGTCTGCGAGCCGTTTGAATCAAGTGAAGGCGGAGCAGCACCTCCTTACCCCGAACTGTGACTGCAGCCGTTCATCACCAACAAATTAACTCCAGAGCAAAAAGCACAGCTAAATACTTAAAGGGGAACGTCCTCATCTAAGTTTGTGCAGACGCGGTTAACAATAAAGTAATCCTGCATGCTGACACATTTACTTTCAGACTGTAGTCCAGGGCGAGCTTTCTTTTCTTGTTCCCAGTGACGTGTTTGGAAGATGCTCCGACCACCACACGTCAGGTCAGTGACGTCTGCGCTCCCTCTGCAGTCCTCCTCTGACACTCAGCTGACTCGAGATGAAAACAGTGGACTTGTCATGTATTTGTCATAATTCAGAACTAAAAGCAAAACAAATCTTTAGTTGTACTTTTCCACTTTTATTATTTGCAGTGTTGACTTGTTTGTGACGGCACTATTTTACTTATTTTATTCTTCCTTCCTTGTGTTCTTGTGTTGATAAAGACTTTAAAGTCCTCTCAGAGAGCCTCTATGCTGACAGTAGGTTCTAGCTTGATTCGTTCTAAAATCATATTTTCTCAGTCTGCAGCTGTGAGCACAAATCCTGAAAAGCATTTTGTTTTAAACACTATTTAACCACCTTTGAGGTTCATGCTGCTGTCAAATCATCAAATCATCTCTATGTACTCTAAGGAGCTTGGAAAGAAAAGCGTCTGGACTTTGAGTTGCTTGAGGACGTTTCACCTCTCATCCGAGAAGCTTCTTCAGTTCTAAGGTCAAATAGTGGAGAGAGATTTAAACCTAGTGGGAGTTTCCGTTCTCTTCAATGTGCACAGCGCAGTCCAGGAAAGGCAAACAGTCGTCCTTTGTGTCTTCCCTGGTGAACTTGATGTTTTTATCCACAGCGTTAATGTGCGCAGTGAAGGATTCCACTTCTTGTGTCTTGATTTTGACCCAGGTGTCGTCTACATATCTGTACCAGTGGCTGGGTACTCTTCCTTTGAAAGAACCAAGAGCCTTCCTTTCCACTTCCTCCATGTAAAGGTTGCTACAATAGGTGACACGGAGGAGCCCATGGCACAGCCATGTTTTTGTCTGTAGAAGCCTTTGTTGTATTTGAAGTATGTAGTGGTGAGGCAGAGGTCTAACAGTGTGCAGATCTGATCGTGGTGAAGTTGGTCCTGTCCTCCAAGGAGCTGTCTTCTTGTAGTCGTTTTCTGACAGTCTCCACGGCCTCCGTGGTGGGTATGCAAGTGAAGAGAGAGACTACATCAAAGGACACCATGGTTTCATCTGGATCCAGGGGAAGTTTCTGGACCTGGAAGTCGGTGGAGTTCTTGATGTGATGTGGGGTGTTCCCCACAAGTGGTGCAGGATGGCAGCAAGGTGTTTTGAAATATTGTAAGTGGCTTATGCTGCTGACAATGGGTCTGAGTGGGACACCTTTGCATTCATACTACTAACAGCCCTGATGAACTCACATACTCAAGAGTGACTGCTGTGCACGCAGGTGATGTTGTGATTAATGCTGAGGTCTTAGGGGTAGACGTTATGGGCCAGGTGTTATCATGAAAGTACTCTACCTGGATTTAAACAAGGACATGAAAAGCTGAATGGGGCTTGCACAGCTAGAGGTCTGAGTGTGACAGTGGAATGCTTTTGTGTTTCCATGGTTTGCATAGACGCTACAGAGCATGGCTCAAAGTGATGGAGTGTTCTCCTTTGGTTTCACAGCTGCCAGGCAATAAAACCTTCTAGTCCAAATCCATCCTTTAACTATCAAACATCCCTCATCTGTCTCCACAGCTATGAAATGTCTCAGACAAAGATAATAACTTACAGAGAACACAACAAGATATTTATGTGCAGATCAGATCAAGATATTCAACAACAGCACGTGTGCACAAGTAAACCATCCAAGTTGTGCTCTCAGTGTCAGGGGAACAACAGAGAATAGCCCACTGAGGCTGGAGACGGAGCATATGGGAGAAGGATGCAACACATAACAGCAAAGCTCATTGGCTAACAGAGCTGAGAGGAGACCACAGCAGCCTCCCTGAGCAGGCTCCAGCAAACCGTCACAGTGACAGACATCCAAGAACGGGTCTCCAGCATGAGGACTTGGACAGCATCTTCAAAGAAGAACCTTTCATGTGCAGTGAAGATATTTACCTGTGGACACCTTAAAAATGAGGTCTGACTTACTGTGATTCAATTTGTGATTCCAGCATTTTGTGATTTGTATCTGCAACAGTTCCCACGATGCCTTTTTATAGGCCAAGTACAGTTCAAATGAGTGTGTTTGGAGGAACCTGAATAAATCTACTGGGTGAACAGTGGGTTGGATTACAGTGAATTACAGGCGCAGCCGTCGCAGTAAACTACAGACACAAACACTTGTTGATGACAGAGCTACATCCAGCTTTGCTTTGTGCGTGAGGCCCTGCTTTTGGTTTCTGTGGGAAATTCACTTGTTACAGCAGCACAGTGGACTAAAGGAAAAGCTGAGTGAGAGAAATATTAGAAAAAGTAAAAACAAAATAAAATAAATAAGAAAAATAGTGTGATGGTTACTTTATGCAGTCAAATGCACATTGTTTCTTTTTATAAGTATGTAATAATAATAATATGGATGTATTTTTAAAAAGCAGCAAGCTGATCTTTTTGCCACCTCCTCCCATTATTCACGCACCACAGATGTAATGTTGTGAAGGAGAGGTGTGCACACACACAGTGAAACGTAGGTGATCAATAGAAGTGAAAGGCCAACGTTGTTCTTTGAATAAATAAGCGCCTCGACTCCAAATAAGATTACATGGATGTGTAACATGTTGGAGGCAATAAGCAGATTATCACCATGCTGAACAACACAAACTCTACATGGCACAGTTTTGGTGGAGGGGACCTGATGTTGGCTCTCGTCTTAGCGCTTTCATTCTGAATATTCACAAACACGTTTATAGGCAGACAGAGCTATGGAACGCCAGGACTGCCAAAATGAAATAAATAAATATATCATTAAAGAATTAATTAAATGTGTCAATAATTAATTAAAATGTGAAATACATAAATAATTAGGACCCCAGAAAAGGAGGATGCTCTGAGGGACTGTTATGACACCACAGACTGGGATGTGCTCCTGAGCCCACATGGTGAGGACATAGAGGGGGCGACACACTGTCTTACAGACTACCTCAACTTTTGTGTGGACACGGTCGCCCCTGCTAAGACGGTACGGTGTTATCCTAATAACAAACCGTGGGTAACACAGGAAGTCAAAGCTGTCCTCAACATGAAGAAGAAGGCTTTCAGGAGCAAAGTGAAGGAGGAGATGAAAGCAGCACAGCGGGAGGTGAAAGGCTGCCTGAGGGAAGCAAAGGACACCTACAGGAGGAAGGTGGAGCAGAAGTTGGAGAGGAACAATATGAGGGAGGTCTGGAATGGTGTGAAAACCATCACAGGCCACAACACCAAGAAAAGCACAGTGGGGGGGACTGTGGAGAAGGCAAACGAACTCAACAACTTCTTCAACAGGTTTGACCAGCCCACAACCCCCCCACCCTCACCCTCACCTTCACTACAGAGTCCTCTCCCCACTCTCCTACCTCCCTCGCTTCCCCCCCTTCCTGACACCATGACACCCCCCTCCTCCAATCCCTCTCTCAGCAGCAAGACATCTCCCCCCCTCCCCTCCTCCCAAACATCTCCCAGTGTCACAGTGGATCAGGTCAGGAGACAACTGAGGAAGCTTCGCCCCAGAAAGGCAGCAGGCCCAGACAAGGTGTGTCCTAGGATGCTAAAGGCGTGTGCTGCTGAACTTGGGGAGCCGCTACAACGAGTCTTCAACCTCAGTCTGCGACTGGGGAGAGTGCCCGCCCTATGGAAGACATTCTGCATCGTCCCGGTCCCTAAAAGGAACCGGCCCAATGAGCTGAATGACTTCCGACCGGTGGCACTGACGTCACATCTTATGAAGACTCTAGAGCGGCTCTTCCTCAACCTCCTCCGACCACAGGTACAACATGCCCAGGACCCACTACAGTTTGCATACAAGGCGGGTGTCGGAGTGGAGGATGCCATCCTGTACCTCCTACACAGAGCCCACTCACACCTGGATGGGGGAAAAGGCACGGTCAGGATCCTGTTTCTTGACTTTTCCAGTGCCTTTAATACCATCCGGCCCTGTATGCTTCAGGAAAAACTGAACAGGATGGAGGTGGACCCCTGCCTGGTGGCCTGGATCTCCGACTACCTCACCGACAGACCACAGTACGTCAGGCTGAAGGACATCACGTCTGACACTGTGGTCAGCAGCACCACAGGGAACTGTGCTGTCCCCTCTTCTCTTCACCCTGTACACCTCTGACTTCTGCTACAACTCTGAATTATGCCACATTCAGAAGTTTGCAGATGACACGGCCATCATGGGGTGTATCTGGGATGATCAGGAAGAGGAGTACAGAAGTCTGGTGAGGAACTTTGTCGCATGGAGTCACACAAACCATCTGCAACTCAACACCTCAAAGACTAAGGAACTGGTTGTGGACTTCGGGAGGTCCAGAGAAGGTCCACTGCCGGTTCAGATAGAGGGGGAGGAGGTGGAGGTGGTCAACAAGTACAAGTACCTCGGGCTGTGGGTGGACAATAAACTGGACTGGTCATGCAACACAGAGCACCTGTATAAAAAAGCCCAAAGCCGACTGTACTTCCTCAGGAGGCTGAGGTCTTTTAACATCTGCAGGAAGCTCCTGAGGATGTTTTACCAGTCGGTGGTTGCTGGAGTACTTTTCTATGCTGTGGTGTGCTGGGGGAGCAGCACAGCAAAGAAGGACTCATCCAGGCTGGAGAAACTGATCAGGAGGGCTAGCTCTGTGGTCGGCATGAAGCTGGACACTCTGGTGACAGTGGCAGAGAAAAGGACATTAAAGAAACTGCTGGACATTATGAACAATGCTGGGCATCCTCTGCACACGGCCATAAACAACCAGAAGAGTCTGTTCAGTGACAGGTTGCTTCTCCCCAAGACAAGAACTAACAGACTTAAAAACTCCTTTGTCCCACACGCCATCAGACTGTTTAACTCCTCTCTGGAGGGGAGAGGGAGGGGAAACAGGAGGACAAAGGAGGGGGGAACAACTAAGCTGTAGTGCCTCTTCACCTCACTGTGCAATACCTTTTGTAAATAGTCAACAGTGCAATAGACTCAATACTTGAAATGTGCAATTCATTCACTTGTATTTTTATTTTTTATTCCTATTTATTCTATTTATCCCCTTCGTATATTTTATTTATATTTGTCTCTGTATTTATATATGTGTGCGTGTGTGTGTGTGTGTGTATATATATATATATATATATATATATATATATATGCTGTGCTTTTTTGGAAATCGAATTTCCCAGGGGAACCCACCCGAGGGATTAATAAAGTTCTATCTTATCTTATCTTAATTAATTGAATTTGTCAATAATTAATTAATTACATGTGTCATAACTATTTATTTAATTAATTAATTCCAATTTTAATTAATTATTGCCACATTTAATTAATTATTTAATGGTGTATTTAATTAATTCATTATGGCAGTCCTGGCGTTCCATACAGAGCAAGCTGGGGCAGGACGTGCAGCAGGTGAGGCTGGATAGAGACGGAAGTGTGCTAACAAGTGAAACGTGTGTGGAGAAGATGGAAGGAGCACTCCGAGGACCGATGAAGGTGGAAAATGAGAAGTGGAGCACGGATGGAGGACATTTAGTGAATCGGGATGTGCAGAGGATTAGTAAGGAGGAAGTGAGGGCGGCTGTGAAGAGCATCGACAGTGAAAATGTGGTTGGTTCAGGTGACACACCTGTGCAGGTACGGGGATGTCTACGACAGACAGAGTGGAGTTTTCTACCCACAGTTTCGGGGAGTGAGAGGAGGCCTGTAGAAAAGAAAAGAACTGTACTGGTGCTTATTTTCAAGAACAAGGGTGATGTGCAGCTAGCAAACCATAACCATGAAGCTGTGGGAGAGAATTAATGAAGGGGGGTCAAGACGAGAGGTGACGATCCGTGAGCAGCAGTCAGGCTTCATCCAGAGAAACACTACAGATGTCAGGGATCCAAGAGAACTGTGGAGCTGTGTGAGGAAGTCCGGAGTGGCAGAGCAGTCTGTGTGGACAGGATGTACGAGGAGGGCGAGAGGGGATGAGGTGCGTGGCAGGAGTGACAGATGGGTTGAAGACCGCTGAAAGGAGCAGCCAGAAGAAGATCATTTACTCAAGTCACCACAAACTAATTACAGTCTGAACGTGCAACTCTACAGATCCCTGAAGACCTTCAGCAGGATGTTTTTGTTTACTTAAGTGCTCAGGATGATCATTTCAGGATTTAAAAAGAGAAAGTCTTGCGATAGTTTAGAATGATGCTACAGGTGGAGAAAACGATGCAGTACGGTTCATTTACGCTGTTGTTGGCTTAAATATGTTGAGTAGAAATATCTTCAAATTAATCTTAAAAATGCTTTTCACACAGTACGAGTGCACCTAGTAGTGGGTCTGATGTGTTACCATCTGCATACTGATCATTCCAGGCAACATTTTTCCAGTCTTCTCAATTTTGGTGAAGCCCAAAGTTTTGTTGTCAGCTGACAGGAGCTATGAACTGTCCTTTAAATGAACTCAGTGCAGCCGTTCTCAGGCTGAACATTAACAGTAGACAGGTTTTATTAATTCAATTCAATTCAGTTTTATTTATATAGCGCCAAATCACAACTGAAGTCGCCTCAAGGAGCTTCATAGATACAGAGAAAAGCCCAACAATCATATGACCCCCTATGAGCAAGCACTTTGGCGACAGTGGGAAGGAAAAACTCCCTTTTAACAGGAAGAAACCTCCGGCAGAACCAGGCTCAGGGAGGGGCGGGGCCATCTGCTGTGATTGGTTGGGGTGAGAGAAGGAAGACAGGATAAAGACATGCTGTGGAAGAGAGACAGAGGTTAATAACAGATATGATTCAATGCAGAGAGGTCTGTTAATACATAGTGAGTGAGAAAGGTGACTGGAAAGGAAAAACTCAATGCATCATGGGAATCCCCCGGCAGCCTACGTCTATTGCAGCATAACTACGGGAGGATTCAGGGTCACCTGGTCCAGCCCTAACTATATGCTTTACTACCTGAAGGCACAGTAGTAAGGTGTGCTTGGGTTCTTACATCATTTCCGTTAGTACATAACTAATCCAAATGTGGAACATCCACGTGTGGATAATAACAGTAAATATGCTGCATGACAGTGGAGACGCGTGCAGGGCAGCAGTGATAAACTGGTTCATGGACAGGTAATGGCTTTCTTTCCAGATGAATGTTAGACAGCTTCTGTTATGACTGCATGACAGAAGCATAACAGCATCCTTTGTCCGGTGTGTCCATCATCCTCCACTGCACATGTCCAAACCATCTGAGCCTTGCTTCTCCAGTGTTGAATCGGTCTATTTAAACCTAAAACAGGATCTTTTTGTAAACGCCACATGCCAAATACTTTGGGCGCATAATCCAAACCAACGCATGCGTGAAAACACCGAATAACGCAGAAGATTTCTGGCAGAAAGCCAAAATGGAAACTCCGCCGACTAGTGGCAGCTGCGGGACGAACACTTCCTGTCACAGGCGCGCTTAGATCCATTGCGAACGCCAAGTTGTTTTTTGTTATTGTTCGCAATAGTACCAGGAAGTACACTGTCAGAACCTACAAAATAAAAGCACCACATCTCAATTGGCAAATCCAGCTGTTGACACCCCATGATGGGTTGAAATACACGTACCAATCATTTTAGGCCAAGCAAAAAGATGAACCCTGTGTATTTGTAAAAATTAAAAATATAATGTCAATGTGTAGTTTAAGCAACATTTTGGAGTTGCAAAATTAAAATAGTACTACCACTACTACTATACCTACTACACTACTATTACCATTATTATTATTATTCTTTTTTAAAATTATTATTATTATTAGTGGTAGTTGTAGAATTTCGCACTTTTGCTGCAGAAAAAGGTTTTTGTCTTTAAGGGGTCCCACTAGAATGGACCTATACAGTACTGTATGTTGTAAAGTGTGTGAATAAAATTATAATAATTAACAATACAACAACTTTTGTATCTTTATCGTCTTCATTTTAATATCATTTTTGAAAGGGTCATATAAGATATTATACTTTTAAGGATAAATATGCACTATCTTGTTCTTGTGCTGATGCCTTTTCGTGTGTTTTCTACAGTCATTGTGTGTGACCAATTATTCCCATGAGTTTAATGTGCTTTTATTTTGTAGACGTCGGCGGGAAGTTCCCGTTTCCGTACTGTAGCGCGTGAACCTGACGGCGGCGAGTGTAGTCAGGCGGCGGAGGGACACGCGCGTAGGCTTTGCACACACACACACAAAGAAAGGTATCTAACAGGAGATATTTGTGTAACGGCTCATAATATTGTAACACTGTGTGTCGCGTGTATGTTGCGGAGGGCGTTAGTCTGACAAATGCGCCCTTTAATCGTCAGAGGAGAGTTTAGGACTGTGTGCATCCTGTGGCTGGGTCAGTGTCGACGGATGTAGCTTTAAAATGCGAGGAAAAGCTTTGAGCGAACGGCGGGTTCTGTTTGTTTCTGTCTGACGTCGTAATGTGAGGCCTGAGAAGCAGCTCGACAGCCCGAAGGAGCTTCCTGACTCCTTTATCCGAAAGTTCCCCGCAGCTGAACATTGTTGCGGTGTAGCATCGGGGTTCGACTGCGACATCGCCCCGCCGATGCGTTTCTGCTTTTCCACTCACGGGTCGGTGTGAGGTGGTGTTTTGGTCCCTGGTGTTGACCAGAGCCGGGCCCAACTGCTCCATCAGATGTTTCCTTTGTCGCTGCCCAACGAGCTAAAAATAACAGGCAACATTAGCTCAGGCCGCAGAGGTTCCTCACACGGAGGATTTAAACTAGTCCAACCAGTTTACTCGGCCAGTGTCGCTCCAGGCCTGAGCCGTAATGTGATGGAGGCAGCCATGGCTGCACACTAGAGCTTTACAGTCCATAGATAGAAAACGCCAACCTGTTACAGTTAACGCGTGTATCCTACGAACATTTCAGTGCAGTTAGAGCTTGAACTCAGTGGCAGCCGTGGACGTGTTAGTGGACCGTGTCAGCTGTAGTAGGTGGATTTAATACGTCAGAGTCCTGCAGCAGCTCGAATAATTTCGTTTTATTATGAAATATCATTTTAAATGAATGTTCATTTCCCAGGCTCGGTATGTCGGATGAAGATTCCCGTGCCAGCACAAGCTCTTCCTCTTCTTCCTCTTCGACCCATCAGCAGCAACAGCAGGAGGCGAACCCCCCAAAGAAAAAGGACAGTAAAGCCAGCATGAGCAAAACCTCCAAACATCTGTCCACCAGTGCTAAGAGGTGAGTGCAGTGATGCTGGGTGGAGTAGAAGAGCGGCGCCTGTGATGTCACACAAGATAAGCTGGCAGCGTGGAAAGTTTGACGTGACTGTTGCAGGCGTGGGTTTGTGGTGATCTTTGCAGAGTAGCTTCGTTTCTGGTTATCGTCATTCCTCTTTGTGGACTTACAGTAACGCGTTTTACTGACTCCGATCTGATTTTGCAGAATTCAGAAGGAATTGGCTGACATCACCTTGGACCCTCCACCAAACTGCAGGTGAGTCGTTTGTAACACCTGGCTCTCTGACGTGTTTCTCGTGTTTTATCTTCTCGAATAAAGACTTTATGATCTGTCACAAGTTAGTTTTTCACTGCACAGAATTCTTTAGTCATGTTCATGTCGACGTCTGTGTGCGAGAGTGGAATAAAAATAAGACCTGTTTGTGGGCTAACAAATGATTGATGAGCACTTCCTAATTAGATCCTCTTTCTCAACTGTCTTATTTGTGGTCGTTGAACAAGAAAAACCAACTTCTAACCTCATGATTATGTCAGAATATCACTGGAAACGCTGAGGCATTTAAAAGGAAAATAAAATAACCAGCTACACTGAAAGCAGACTGTTTTCTAGCTGACTGGAGGGAAAAGCTGTCCAGGTGGAGGTCTTTATCTACATCTGCTCGGTGTACATCTGTGGAACCTAGAGGTTTGGAGGAACAGGCTCCTGGTGGGGATTCGGGTGTCCTGCTGGTGGAACAGCTTGTTTGCCAAATGTCAGACAGGTCTGGCAGGTTTGGCTGCAAAAGTGAATGATGAGCATGTGCTGCATGTGGCGCAGCTACTGGAAGTCTCCTGCTTTTATTTAACATCCTGTATGCTGCCGAGGAGTTTCAGTCAGCACACACCTGGCTTTGCAGAGCTTCCTTAAGTCTGTTTGTTAGGCATATCATCATGGGATGGATTCTTCTGTGCCGCTGAAGTGAAGCCGGTACAGGCTTTTGTTTTTGTTGACACAGTAAGTACTCCGAGCCGAGCCAGGGGTTGGAAGGTACGAGGCTCTGGCTGACTCGATGCTCCCGGCTTCTCCCAGCAGGTTATTGGCTGCAAAGTAGGAGGTGTGTGTGTGCGTGTGTGTGTGTGTGCGCGCGCGTGCGTGCGCGCGTGCGTGTGTGCGCGTGTGTGCGCGCGTGTGCGTGCGCGCGCGTGTGCGTGCGCGCGCGCGTGTGTGTGTGCGTGTGTGCGCGCGCGTGTGTGCGTGTGCACGCGCGTGTGTGTGTGTGTGCGTGTGATCCTTGTACCCCTTGTTTGTTTGTTTTTCATACAAACCAAGTTATTACACATTATCATTTCAGTGCAGTGACTCATTGTTCTGCTTTCTTGGTTATGCGACTGATCATGACCTGTAGTTGGAGCTGTTGTAGGAGTGAAATCCTTTTACTCCCCTATTATCTGCAACATCAGTAAAGATGTGTTGTATTCCTCTTCCTTATTCTCACTATTCTTCCAGCATCTCTTGTAGAAATACTTTTTCGAACACCCGTCTTTATTGCTAAGCTGTTTTTATCCCTCAGCTGTAGTTGAAGTTGGTGTAAACCTGCAGTTCAGAGACAGAAGACATGACAAATACAAAAGCTTCTAACAGCAAATGTGGAACAGCTCACATCCAACACGCTGAACGTGTGCATAACAAGACCTCTTTACCCGCTGACCCTTAAACTATGTTTCCACTGTTCCTTTAATATCCAGAGAGCTCATCAAACTGGTTAGCCCACACTGGCACTTAACCAGTCTTTGTTCAGCCTGCACCAGTATCTCCTTTGCGCTTCAGCCGGTGAGTTGAGGATGTGATAAGCTTTTTATGGGATGGGGACTCTGCTGCGCGTCCAGGTGAACAACCTGGACAACCAAGTTTGTGAATGCTTTCAGCTCAGGTGTTTAAAATTGATACCACAGGTGCATCTACTAAAACTCTGGGGCGAGGTTGAATCCCAGCGAGCTTGACCTGGAGGTCAGAGGTGGCTGAGTCCGGCTAGGCAGTGATCAGTAATGTTCCCAGGCTCCTCCACAGGCTTCTTGGCTGTTCATCCTTCGATTTACTGCAGGTTCAGTGCTCAAGTTATTTATTTCGTTCTGTATAGAAATAAAGGGCCAAGCACGTCAAAGAGAACAAAACACGAAGAAGAAAATCTGAGGGGTGTTTAACATTCTCACCGTGCTCCTCAGATTAGCTTCTAATCTGCCACAATGCCGTCTTTGTTTTGACTGAGCTGCTGCTGTTCTCTCTTTATTTGTTTAGAAGATGGAAATGATTTAGAAACTTTTGTTTTTTCAGACAAAACTATTTAGTGACCTCAGCGACTGACACACCGAGTGAGCAAAATTAAGATGTGTGTGTGTGTGTGTGTGTGTGTGCGTGTCCTCTCAGACTGAATGATTCTGTTCAGTTTCACAGTTTAAATAAACTCTGTTCGTGCACATCATGATCAGTAGGTTTGGGTTCTTCCTGCTTCATTTGGAATCTGCTCATCAGAGTAGGGCTGTTCCATGTAACCATATATATCACATGACGATATAAAAACATCCATTGTTTCATTTTACGCTGTCGTTTGTTTCGTGGTGTCGCAAAATAAACTGTTTACAGCAATATTTGTTCATGTTTTGATGTCACTGTAGTGGCTATATTAATTAGTTCTCTCTCTAATATTTAATATAACCACACTACGGACGGACAAGCGCCTGTTTTTATGCGTTGTCGTTAGCAACAACGACGGTAAAACAATCGCGTGTCCGCTTGTTTATGTTCCACATAAACCTTTCACAATAAAGCTCAAGATCCTGTTGAGACTTTTCAAAATAAACTGAATCACATGAAAGATGCAGATAATTTACGGATGAGAAGTAAAAAAAGAGCCGCCAGGTGCTAAAAAATAAAGCTTAGACTCAAACGTTAGAACTTTTCCCCGCAGCACGCCGTGTAATAAATACTCACAAAGAAAACGGCGCCGTTACAACTTATGTCTAAAAATGTGTCGTTTCATGCGTCGTTAAAACTCCAGCTACACGACGCCCAGCTGGAAACACGTCACACAAGTCGAGCTGCCTGAGATTCACAGAATTGTTACATTTGTGTGATTTATATCATTATCAGGACGGTAGATGTCTTATATCGGGACATGAGATTTTGGTCACATGGCACAGCCCTACATCAGAGTATGAGCCAGCTGTGCACTGCAGATGTTGCTCACATGCTGTTGAGTCACTTTGTCGTCTCATTTCTGTCAGAATTCGTCGGCACCCCGTTTCCACTCTTCAAATGGACATTGGAGAGAAGTCTTGTGACTAGTTTCCCTCGTCGTCAGCACTCCTCTGTTAACAATAAGACACTGACCACTGGGAGTGCTGCACACGCCCCCTTTTCCTTTACTACAGCCGTCACAGGCGCACTGCCTCCTGCTCTGTGCTGCTTTCATTCACTGTTTCATTGCTGTTTTTCTCCATGCTGCCTCTTTGATTTAGTGCTTGCTTCCCAATTCTCTTGTCTTGTGCTTGCAAACATCATATCTCCTCTTGGGATGTTGCCAGATTGCTGACGTTCCACAGTCAGTGCACAGGGAAGCTGAGGAATGTTTCAAGCTGTGTACAGTAGGGTAATCTGTGCTGCAGAGGTTTGGTAATGATTTATTTTAACATTTGCTGTGTCTTGTTGGTTCTCCTAATCACAGCTACAGAAACAGGCAGTTCCTAATGTGAGCCACATGCACACGAGCCCTCTGTTTAATAGCAGTGGCCACCTCGCTCCACGTGTCTGCAACAGTTTCTCTACAGCTATAAAGAAGCTCCCCAGTCTTTACACGTCCTTCACCTTTGACAGCCTCATAAAGCAGTGCTGAGCTGCTGCACATGGAGACTTTCACTTCCTCTAACCTGTCAGCAACTGATAGCTTCTTTGGACCAACATGTATGTGTGACGGATAATCTGAGCATTAAATATTAACCAGTTTAGAAGCCATATAAACACATCTGAGCATTTGGCAGCTTTTGTTCAGATACCTTTTGTTTTCCACGTGGAGAAGGTCTGAGTGCTGCGAGTGACAGATGGGTTTAAGATGGAGGTGGGATTAAATGAGGGATTGACCCTGAGCACGTCATTGTTTGCAGGGGTGAAGGACAGGCTGACAATGAGGTCAGGCAGGACTCTCAGAAGGCTGTGATGCTTGTGGTCTGTAATGAGCAGAGAGCCGTACAGGCGGAGGCACGTGAGAGGGAGACGGTTAGAACAGCCAAGCTGCGAGCGAGTAGAGGAAGTGAAGGTGGGTTTAAAAAGCTGCGAAAGAGAAAGTTTACACGGTGGAGATGGCGAAGCTGGAAGTGGCAGAGCTGAAGATGCTAAGATCTACAGACTGAACAAGATTAGACTGAAGTGCTTAAGAGGGACGGCTCAGGTGGAGCATTTCAGAGACCCTGTTAGAGGTGACGTGGTTTGGACGTGTGCAGGGAGGGATGGTGGATGAATACGGAGCTCCATCCTCCCCTTGTTGATGGAAGGAAATGGATGGGACAGTTAATGAGTACACCTACAGTAAACAAGCACGTGGGGTTCTTTTTTGATTTATAGCCCGTGAAAGCGTTTTGGAGCCTGTGTGGGTTCGATGTACGTGTCTGGACGTTTTCCTCGGTTATTGATTTCCATTTTATTTGAGCCTAAAATAGAGTTTTTGTTTCTGGATGGATGATGTATCACTCTGGATCGTTTTCAGTGAGGCAGTGTCAGCGCTACAACATGAGATTCATAAAGCACTGAGAGAACATTTACAGGCTGATCCGTTAGATTCAATTGGAGGTCCTGTAAGGAGCGTGGAGCTGTTGCATTGCAGAGCGTTCTCACTCCCGAGGCGTAACATGTCGACGTTTTGTCACGTCCCGCGGCGTTCCTGAGGAACGCGAAAGGAGACCTTCGGCGTTCTTAGGGTACGCGGCGGGTTATGGCTGGAATCCAGTGCAATAGACGTTCCAGCCCTGTATTCCAGCCCTAAACCTAACCTTATCCCTAGCCCTGACCATAACCTTATTCCTGACCTTAACCAGGTCTTTAATGATGTTAAATAGCGTGTTTCTAAGCGATTTGAAGAAAAAGAGCGAACATGTGTAGATTCAGTCCAGAGGGTTCTCATATTTCCTCTGTTTTCCGAGGTCGTCATTTAGGAACGTGGTGGGTAGCCAAAAACGTAATATGGTGACGATTTGTCACCTAGCGTAAAATGTTACGCTTTGGGAGTGAGAACGGGTTGTGCATTGAGCCTCCTCTCTGCAGTCATTGGACTGTGTCAGTCAGGCAGCTTATTACAGTGTTTCTGAGAGAGCAAAGGTTTGAGTTGGAGCAGAATAAGAGGCTCATTCAAACATGAGCGTTGATTAATGTGGACTCTGTGCTGAGGCAGGAATATTGGGAAAAGGGAGCAGGCGTCAGCGTGGGCTTTGAGTGTGACAAGAAGGCTGTGTGCAGGGTAACGATGCCAGAGGACCACAGCCTGATACAGGATACACACTGATACTGAATCACTTCAGGGTTTATTGGAGGTTCATGTAATGCTATTCATTACCCAAATGTAAGTAATTACAGGGAGACCATCAGCCTTGCTCAGTATTTGTCTGGATGAATGAACTGCATTAGGGCTTCATCCTGCCACATGAAGCATCGTCCCTCCACACTTTTTGCTTCAAAGTCGGATCATCAGGTCATGAATTACCCCGTCCAGCTTTTCCTGTCCCAGTGTTGACAGTGTTGATATCATAATCCTGCCCTTTCTTCAGTTGTTATTGAGAGAGAAACGACATGCAGTGCTGTTAGTGCAGTGAAAGCAGTCTGTACCCAGGATGCTCTCAGCTGTGATCAGTGTTCGGCTTCATTTGTTTACACAAACAGACACTTGAGGTTGCAGAAATGCTGCGTGTGGACGCGCTCGCTAACACAGCCACTGTTGCATTTTTTCCAACAAAACAAATCGAGGTGCTGAGTCGGTTTTGTTCTGGAACCTTTGAACCATCCGCCGGATGTTTGTCATATGGGAACGTGGCCATAATAAGAGACTGTGCGTTGCATTTACTTTGTAAGACACACACACTGATGTGTCTTAGTTTCAGGGTTCGTACGGGTGCTTGAAATCCTTGAAAATGCTTGAATTTCAGATGTGGTGCTTAAAAGTGCTTGAAAGTGTAACTGCATTTCATTCTCCACAAATAACTGTCTCACTGAATAGTTTTATTTTTTAATAGATAAAGAAATAAAATGAGTAAAATGTAAAAGCAAAATGTCTCTGCCTGGGCTGCCTTGCACCTCTGTGGCTCTGTTTCAATATGTGACCCCGCCCCTCCCCTAACTGTGGGGATGAGTGCGCTAACATACCTGCAGCTGCTGTTTTAATGAGTGTTTGATGGAAAACAACAATGGCGGAGTTTGCGCTCTGCAGTCACATGATAGGTGAGTCCTAGTAAATAATTTCCCAGTACGTGTACGTTACACATGCTCATTTTTAACATTATGATGATTATTTTGCTGTCAAACCTGCTGGAGAAATGATTGAAGTGCACTGAGTGTGATGCAATGCGGCAGCGCTGTTATACAGTTAGTTATGGCCTGGACATTTATGGAATGTGCTGTGAACTTAGCTAACATTACTTAGCAGTAGCAGTAATATGAGTTACTCAAGTGAAAGCTTTAAACATTAGCCCGTTACACAACTAGCCAACTTCAGGCTTTCTGATGAACCCTCTGGGGTCGACGGACGCAACATGTGGCATGTGGTTGTTTAGGAAGAGGGGGATCTTTAGGAGTGACACGGGCGAGAGACAGCGAGTGAAAGAAATGGAGAGCGAGTTTTGAAACATGATAGATTTGTGTTTGGAGTCAAGTTAGTGTGTCGTCTTGTGTAGTTAGTGTGTAGTGTGGTCGTTGTTTTGTTTTGTGTGTCAGTTCTACAAGTGAACGTCACAGTTGCTGTAAAAAAGCCACCAAAGGCAGATTGCAGTGTAAACGCTGCCTCCACATGGAAAACAAGTAAACAGTACCATAAAGCTTTGTTGTTTGCAAAACTTGTGCATATTTTTAAAAATGTACAAAATGTACAATTTCTATTTGATTCTTTAAACATGTTTGTGGTTTTTACAGTCAGAAATATCACTTTTTTCTACTCATGTTTTAAATTTTGTCTGAATGTAGATAAATTGTGCCGATACAGTTTGTCAAAATGAGAAAGTAACAGATTGGCAAGATAAACCGTTTTTAAAGGTGAAATATAGAGAACAAATCAAAAGTAGTTCACATTTTCACATCTTATTTTTAAGTGAAATGTGCATTTTGAGTTTATACATAAAAAGCTTGCTGGAAAAGCTTGAAAATGGACCTTGAAAGTGCTTACAAAGTGCTTGAATTTGACCCTGAAAAAGGCGTATGAACCCTGTAGTTTGTGATCCTGTTATTTTGCAGTCAGGGAAAACCCCTGTGCCACTCCATACGTTCATCCCATAGGTGATTTAAAAACAAGTTGTCAGTTCAGTCACACATCTGTCCTTCCTTCCTTCCTTCCTTCCTTCCTTCCTTCCTTCCTTCCTTCCTTCCTTCCTTCCTTCCTTCCTTCCAACAGTTAAGAGGAGATAAATTGATGAACCTGTGTCTGGGATCAGTTACATTCAGCCTGAACAGCTACTACTTCCTGATTTATTAATTTGATTTCACACAGTGTGGAGACACTTTAGTTTTTATAGATCGGGAGGTCATTGGTGTGCTGTGGATGTTTCCAGCATGTTGTCCTCTGCTCAGTGTTAAAGGTCAAAGAAAAACACGCAACAGCTGAAATGTTCTTGCATGTTGCAGAGGTCACCAGGGGAGGGCTCCCATATTGAAAGGAATGACAACAGTGATGCAGTATTATTGCCCACACGAAGCACTGAGTGGGCTTTATGTTCACAAAGAGGAGCTGCAGCCTCACCGGTACATTTAAGAAAGGCTGTGCAATGTATCGAATATACTCGCCGTATCACGATGGTTACTATGGCTTCCTCCTAACCATCGAGTATAGGTTACCATGGCAATATTAAGCTTCCTGCACGTCATTCACTGCGAGGCTTTTTCTTCTCCCAACACTCTGAATGCATCAATTAACCCCCCTCCCAACCAGAAAGTGTTCTACCCTGCGCTGAGCACGCGTTTCTCAGTCTGGATTTTGATGTCGAACAAAATGCGACAATCTGCAAAATATGCTGTGAAAGTATTGCTGCAAAAGGGAGCAGCACCAGGAAATTATTCCACCAGCTGAAAAGTCATCGACTGCAAAATGAAGACAGTTTTAAACATGTGAACGTCTCCCCACACACCAAAGAAACCTCTGAATAAACCAGCTGTGATACGAACTACGACTATCGCTGAGTCCATGTTATTGCTTATCAAATGTGAAGTATATTTGTGCTCTTCTTTTGCTGCTGGTTCAGTGAAGTTTGGTCGGAGCGTGACGAAACCTGCAGCTTTGGAATCTGTGCGAGCTCAGCTTTAAGACAACGTGCCGTTTGTTTGGCTGCATGAAGTCAAGAGTTCATGGCTTTGTTGTTTGTGTTTACATACGTGTTGCAAAACATGACTGCTCTTTAACTGTTTGGTGGTTGTAGAAATGGTTTATACGAGCTTTTAGCTGAGATTCTGAGGTTTCTGTGGTTACCACACATGTTGATATTTACATCAAAAACTTGACTTGATGGAGGCTCAAACTGCAGCTCACCCCCTCTGCCCCCAGGACTGCAGGTATTGGGGCTCAAGACATTATAACAAGTGCTCAGGGAGGGGCGGGGCCATCTGCTGTGAGAGAAGGAAGACAGGATAAAGATATGCTGTGGAAGAGAGACAGAGATTAATGACAGATATGATTCAATGCAGAGAGGTCTGTTAACACATAGTGAGGTAGAAACACCCAGTGCATCATGGGAATCCTCCAGCAGCCTACGTCTATTGCAGCATAACTAAGGGAGGATTCAGGGTCACCTGGTCCAGCCCTAACTATATGCTTTAGCAAAAAGGAAAGTTTGAATCTTGAAAGTAGAGATAGTGTCTGTCTCCTGAATCCAAACTGGAAGCTGGTTCCACAGAAGAGGGGCCTGAAAACTGAAGGCTCTGCCTCCCATTCTACTTTTAAATACTCTAGGAACAACAAGTAGGCCTGCAGAGCGAGAGCGAAGTGCTCTAATAGGGTGATATGGTACTACAAGGTCATTAAGATAAGATGGGGCCTGATTATTTAAGACCTTGTATGTGAGGAGCAGGATTTTAATTCTGGATTTAACAGGAAGCCAAAACAGGAGAAATCTGCTCTCTCTTTCTAGTCCCTGTCAGGACTCTTGCTGCAGCATTTTGGATCAGCTGAAGGCTTTTCAGGGAGTTTTTAGGACTTCCTGATAATAATGAATTACAGTCGTCCAGCCTGGAAGTAATAAATGCATGAACTAGTTTTTCAGCGTCACTCTGAGACAGGATATTTCTAACTTTAGAGATGTTGCACAAATGGAAGAAAGCAGTCTTACATATTTGTTTAATATGTGCGTTGAAGGACATGTCCTGGTCAAAAATGACTCCAAGGTTCCTCACAGCGTTACTGGAGGCCAAGGTAATGCCATCCAGAGTAAGAATCTGGTTAGATACCATATTTCTAAGATATCTCGATATATATCGCGATAAAGCCTAAAAATAGATCGTCCTTATATCGCCCAGCCCTAATAGGAAGTAATAGAATATCTGTTGTTGGCACAATCTGGATCTTGACTGATGCCTCGTGTCAGTTAAACTAGGATATTGATCTGGTCAGTTAAGTAGCAGAGGACGCTGTCAGTCAGTTTCAGTGTTAATGGAAATGACAACAGCTGCAACAATGAGACAGGAATGCTTGTACAGGTGGAGCCCACTGACATGCTTCCACTCCTCAGCTTTTGAATGTTTTTTCACTAGTTTCATATTTGGTCAGGGTCACTACTGGCAGCATGAGGCGATGCCCTGGAGAGGTTAGACATACAGGAACAAAGACAATCATTTGTGCAACCTTTGATTGGACAGCACGGGTGTCAGCTGGCTGAGTCAGAGACATGATTATTCAGTGACATACAATAACTCCTCCCGACATTTATTCATAACCAGCATGTATCAGACGTTAGCCATCAGTTAATACTGCAGCTTTCACCGATGGGTTTCAGTTTGTGTTGCTTGATAAATGCGTTGCTCTGCTCTGCCTTCACAGCAGTCATGCTGAAATATTGAGGCAGTGGGCCCTGATGCCAAACCAACGATGAGGTATGACAACAAGGGACAGTCCAACAGCAAATACTGCGTTACCTGTGCTGTGTTGTATTGCATACAAATGACGCCACAGCAGGTGCTCGTGGAAAAGAGGCAGCGGTGATCTGAGTGATTATGGGGGTGGCTGTAGCTCAGGAGGTAGAGCAGGTCATCTGCTGATTGGTGGCATGAGCTGTCATGTTAAAGCAGACTTCTCTTTTTACCTGCACTCGCTGTCTCACCTGTCTCCTGTATATTTTCTGCCTTATAATCAGTCTGTGTGATTATAGCTGCAACGCTTCAGATGACGTCTGATTCCCTCGTTGCAAGTCAGACAAAAATGTCTTTTCATTTAAGAATGAAGCAAACATCAGCCTGCAGAATCATGCAAGAAGGCAAAAATGCTGCTCAGAGCTGATTTAGCTCTAAGAATATTTGACTCATTGCTTTACCTGTTCTTTCTTTAATAGCTTTGTTTTAGTTTGGAAGGAGGAGCGGCACATAAATGTCCGGCCCTTCATTGTCCTGTGTCTGTCAGCACTACAGCACTGCCTGACATTTCTTTCTCCTGTCGCCACCAAGAACACAGACGCGGTGACGAGGTGCTGTTTGTGTCCCTGAAACCTGATGTGTGCATCACATGATTTTAAAATAAAGCGCCTCGAGGCGACTTTTGTTGTGATTTGGCGCTATATAAATAAAATAGAATTGAAAATGACTGTGTGTCAATATTGGTTCATTTAAACATTCGTTTGTGTTTTGCGTGAAGTTTTCCATGAAACAAATCGTGTTTTTCTCCACGTTTGCGTCGAACGTCCTAATGAATGAAAAGGCAAACTGTGAGGTGTATCTGGTGTTACTCTGTCAGGCATCCAGTGATGTGAAAACACCGCCAGCGTTAACGTGTCTAACTAGCTGCTGTTGGATCCCATCTACTGCTCAGTCCTTGTGTTGTCTGCACAGCCATGTGAAGTCCATGTCCCAGTCTACTGACAGTGACTCATATGGTTGTAACGAGCAGTGATGTGGGGATTAAAAACAGGGCTTTTAGATGAAACAACACTTCCTGCGTGTCAGCCCAGTTGGAGCTGTCATTTTGAAAGTTACACAGTTGATGCCGAGTGTTTGTTCCAGCCTGTTGGTGTGTAACGAGGAACGACACTGTGTGATGGTTGGATATACTGATGCTTATACTGATGTTTCAGGTGTTTTCCAGGACCCGTGCATGATGGCTGTCATCTTACATCCTCTGCAAAAGCACCAGTGTACTTTTTTACGATGTGGAGATATCATTACTACCACAGTGCTGTGCATTTACGTTGCCTCGTGCAGGCAGAGACGAGCCCAGACATGCCCCCCCCCCCCCGACCATTTAATACACACCTTCACACCTTCTAGAAGTCATAAGCCTTTAAACACACAGCACTAGTGTCAGAGGTTTGTTCCTGATGAGTGGAGAGACTGCAGTGTGGGCGTGCTCTGACTTCACTGTTAGAGTAGTGTTTGTAGAACTTCTTGTCTTTCAAGTGCCAGGAAGATGATGTTGTTGTGTGTGTGTCACATTTGGTGTATAAGAAAACTGATGCGAAGATGAACAAACATTTATGAAGGTGTGGGGTGTCTGAGTAACACACTGTGGTAAACTGTGCAGTGATACTGTTTTAGTTTCAAAGTAACCGTTTCATTTCATCCCCAGAGTGAAGACTGAAATAAAACCTCAGTGCTGAGCTTGTGTATCATTGAAGAACCACTAAGTACTTGTTTGTGTTCTCCAGCGCCGGCCCTAAAGGAGACAACATCTATGAGTGGAGGTCCACCATCCTGGGCCCTCCAGGCTCCGTGTACGAGGGGGGAGTGTTCTTCCTGGATATCGCCTTCACACCAGACTACCCCTTCAAACCACCCAAGGTGAAACTGAATGCTTGCTATTCAAAAGACATGAACGAATGTTTTATTTCAGATTGTTCACTAGAGGGCGCCTCTGTCCTGTGGAGAGTAGCTACATGAATTTTAGCAGCTTAACTAAGTTTCAGACCTCATGTGGAAACAGTTTAGCCTCATGTGTGACTCTTTTCAAAGAGTGTGTGGGGAGGGGGGGCATGTAGTGCTGGCCTTTAAACCCACGAGCTGCTGCTCTTCTGTAATGTTGACTCTTGAGTGACACTTGATTGTAACGAGCTGTATTTTTATGGAGTTTCTACCTGTGTGATCAGGTGACGTTCCGTACGAGGATCTACCACTGCAACATCAACAGTCAGGGCGTGATCTGTCTGGACATCCTGAAGGACAACTGGAGTCCCGCCCTCACCATCTCCAAGGTCCTACTGTCCATCTGCTCCCTGCTCACTGACTGCAACCCAGGTGAGAGCTTCACGTGCATACAAACTCTGTTAGACTTACAAAACCGAGATATCGAAGCGTGGATCAGATCCTGTCCAGATATCGACGAAGCCAGGGTCTTCACTGCAGTTGTAGCTTCTACTCTGACATGCAGCAGAGCGCTAACGTTGGCAGCAGAGTCATCAGTTTAGATGCATGTGCGGCTTGCTGCAGCTTTACCGTAGTCAAATGAATCAGCACGTCTGAAAAGCTCGACAGCAATGCTGTTTCTCTCAGCCGCATCAGGAAAGCTTCTCTTGTACTTAACATAATGTGCAGTTCCATGAATTTCAGTGTTTGGGTCCTGATACTCCACGGTGTGTTCAACAGCTGCCACATAAAAACTGAAAATAGGACCATTTTTGTGATCCAGCTTTAAAATGAATAAAGACCTTTTGTCATGTTGTTTTCATGCTTTATCCATGTAGGACTTCAAAGGAAGCTGTGGTACAATGTAACTGATCAGGTTAAACTCCTGTGGCGTGGTGGTGCAGTGGGAAGTACTGGTTTGACCCACAAGCAGATAAGACGTTGGGCTTCTACATCAGCCACGACGTGTAGCTTCAATGGTAGAATAAATGTGACCAGCTGTGAGCGCTCAGTAAGGCTGTATTTCAGACCAGTGCGTGTCCACGGTGAGCACTGTGGAGTGTCCTGGGCCAGAGGGGTTTTTTCTTCTACGTAACAACAAAAAAAACACACACGACATTCAGCCTGTGTGTGTTTGTGATGACCGGTTTCATCCCAAACAGGACTGTCACCCACACACAGCTCTGTGTACTTTGCTGTAGTTTTTCAGCCCAGCTGGAGGTGTGTAAATAAAGTAACGTGTTGTTGTTTTGTTGACAGCTGACCCTCTGGTTGGAAGCATCGCCACACAGTACACAACAAACAGACCTGAACACGACAGGATAGCCAAACAGTGGACCAAACGCTACGCCACATAGTGGCCCGAGCTGCTGCTGATTGGACGACCTGGGAGGAGGATTTGTTTTTTTAATCTTGGAACTGAAGTCTTCAATCCTGACATTATGTTGTTTATTGTATTAAGTTATCCTTTGGCCTGACTATAATCAGATCTGCCAGTAGCACATTTAGTGTCTCCTCTTTGAATAGTTTGCCCGTGCTTGACGATGGGCATTAATACTTAACTACTAGATGAAATGTGTCAGCATGATTCCCAGTCAGTGGTGTCAGTGTAAATTTCCAGTTAGTGTTGCGAGCTGCAGCCGTAGTTTACAGGCTGCACTTCTCAGTATTTGTGTGCTGCTGAGAATAAAGAGAAGCTAACGTTTACCAGCACCCATTTCTGCTTAAGCTCATTCACATATTGAAGTGACCGTCTGAAGGTTTTCTTACTTTGTCACAGCGAGCAGTCACTCAAACACTGGGATAACTGCGCTGGGACCCGAGGGCCGCTCTGGCGTTTGCTGCCACGCTCAGACTTAGAGAAAGTTGTTTCCACATGTAGACGTGTTTAGGTGGATGTTGGTTGTGGTTTGTGTTCTGTACCGATGAAGAGCAGCACTGTTTCTCCCTTTAAGGATTAAACATGAGCAACCAAAGCGACCCACTTGTTTCCCATCATTTCAGGAGCTGATAACATGAAGGGGCTACATTTTATTCAGTGCATCCTCAGACTGTTACAGAGCAGAGTACATTAGCCAAGATATTTCACCTCTGTTCTACTAGCAGCACATTAAATGTTATTACTGTTAAAACACTTTCAGGACACGTCAGATCATCATTCATCACCATTTTCACAAGTAAAGGAATGAGGCTCAATAAAGTGACAAAAATAAATTAGTTAAAAATATTTCCTCTCAACAACGTCTACAGTTAGAAAGGCAAACACATCCCTGTCGGATTAAACCGACTGCACTCCTGCGTGTACAGGAAACATGAAACATCACGAGTAAAGGCAGTACCATGACTATTATTGCTACCAGGCCATACTTGACCGCCGCAGTCGTATCAGGACAGGAAGGATGCGGCGTTCACACTGAATGGGAAACGACAGGTTTGTACTGGCCTCCTGTTTTTGAAGGGAGAACTCATATTAGTAATCTAATAACAACACGTCTGCTTAATGTGTAACGCTGGGGGTCAAACCCTCCCAAATCTTTGGTTCTCCATTGTTAAGATGGTTTGAACCTCCCCGTGTGATCACCTGTGCGCACGCAGCTTTTCAACGCCTGCTTCTCTACCAGGTTTGGGCCCTGACACCTCTCTAATATTTGGTTCAGTTAAAGTCACTGTCCACGTCAACAGGTACAGACGATAAAGGATCCATCCATCCAACAGAACATTTCATTTCCTGAAGTTCTTTCAAAGTTTTCTTCAGATCTGCTGTTTAACACTGATCTGTGAATCATTCAAGCATACAAAGGTGCCTAACTCAAAGGACGAACAAGTGTGACACTCATTCCTGGAAAAGAGCCGTCTGTGACCATAAACACCTGGATTACTTAGTTTCACTTCATAGTGGACACATAACCTGTTTAAAAATCTGATTATTCTAGCTCATTAGCTAACTACTTGCCAATCATGTTAGCCAATGAGGTGTGGTGTTACAGTGAGCTCCACCTCTCGCTGTCACCACCTTAGTTTCAAAATCCTGACAGCAAAGACACATCTACGGCTTCATCATGAGACTTGATGAAGTGGTGATGTCACCGAGGCGGCATCCATCTGTAGTTTCATCAACAGCAGGCACAATCCAAAACTTGGCAGACGTATGGTCATGATAAGCACGACAAACTGCAGTCAGAAGAAACGACTATTTAAATAAAAATACATAAAATTCTTCTGAGCTTGTACAGAGATGAGTGACCGCAGCAGCGCTGGAAGGATGTATAACCTACTGAATATTTCCAGCGTGCCGTTACCCTTAAAAAGTTAAAAAAGAAAAACTGTACATTCCTGTATCAGAGGAGTGCCTGTGTGACCACATCCTTCCTCCAGGGCTGTACTCGGAGCAGGCCATCAATTATGTCATCAAGCAAAAATCCCAAACGGTTAAACGAGTCCCACTGCTAAACCGAAATCCCGTCCACAGCGTGCTGCTGGGAGTGAACGCAGGAAGGAGTGTGTCAGATGTCATTGGATGGGGACCCCTTGCTCTTACGTCCAGGCAGAGGGAAGGCCGACTTGCTCTGAGGCTGCGTGAGGCGGCTGGTGAGCTGGGTGAACGGTTCGATGAGCGAGGTGCGTTCAGTGACGCTCACCTCCCACAGCTTCACCTTCTCGCCTCGTGCCCACTGCTGTGCTGCCTCGTGCTCTACCTGACGACGCTCCCGCAGGTCTGTTTTGTTCCCCAGCACTATGACCATCACCTGCACCCAAAACAAAGCCACGTCACTTTTAAGTGATCTACATTTACACAGGAGAAAACACGAATACATGCAAGTGTGGAATTTTAGAGTCCAACGTCTCTGTAAAGTTTTTGTTTTTCCCAAATATCCGCCTGTCCGAGAATATTCTACACATTCAAGGGTTTTTTTAATCCAACATTAAAGAAATATACTGAGGCTATCAAACTACTAAACATGTTTTTATCTCTATATATCAATACTGTGTCTACTCGCAGTCAGGAGGCTTCATGTTCGCTTCTTACTGCGTTTCAAACAGTCGATATAAAAGCTCACACCCGTGGTGTTCCCCCCCAGCTGCGACTGTGGACGCTCACTGGAGCTTTTCCCACACATGTCAAATCGTTTCTGGGCGAGATACCCAAATTGCACCCGATGCATCCATCAGTGTATGAGTCTGTGCTTAAAATGCATTTGTTTTAATGCTGCGTCGACCTCACACAGCGCAGGTGTTTCGAAACATCCTTGTCACATGACCACGGCTAACTAAGGTTTTGGTGCATTCCATCCCAGTTTCAACATCTGGCTGACCGACTGCTTTTAGGTTTGGTTGACAGTGTGCAGAACAAACCTGATGACACTGTAAAGTCACAGAAAGCTTAACAGTCAGCAGTAGCAGCGAAAACACCCACAGTGGAACTGCTCATGGCACTGTGGAGGTCCATAGACGCCTCACTGAGGCCTTTGTTTCAACAACGCGTGATCCACTAATTTAGTGATCAGAGATCAGGCTGTCAGAATGTGATGAGCGGTGAGGATGACTACAGCGAAGCTGAAACATAAGTCAGTTTAAAACTCAAATGCTAATGCTATCAGAGTTCAGGTTTGCAGCTTCCTCTGTGTCTAAACAAAATTCGGTCAGAGCAGATAACAAACTGAACTATGGAGAATAAAATGCCGTAATGTTAAATGTGTCAAAAAGGCTAACAGGCCCTGAACTCAAACTGGTGGAGCTGCCCTCTCCACCCGTGATATTGTAGCAACATAAAGTAGCTTCCCTAAGTGTTACACGTCGACTCCTTTCTCCACCTTTATCTTCCTGTTTAGGTCTGCTCTGTCTGTGGGTTGTTATTCGTGTACGCTGAGGTTCTCTTGGTGCTGCTGGTCATGTTTTTTGGAACAGTGACCTTATTATATGCATATCTTTAAAATGATACAAGTATTCACTTTTAAGAGCAAACATGTTTTATACTCATAAATGTATAGATTTGTCTATATAAAACCATTCAGATGATTTCTAGCAAGTTTTAAAGACACGTCCAAACATGTCTTATCTCTTTCTATTCTCCATAAGGTCCAGTTTACACTGTTTAGTACTACACTCACTGTAAAGCTGTACAGCTAAGAGGCGGAAACTAGAGCTGTTAAGAAATACTCTAAATGTAATTATATTATTTAACCAGGCAAAAACTAGACATCTGCTCACAGAAAAAGAACTTGTGAAGTTCTGGGATGATATGCCAGCAATCTGTGCAACGTTTGCCCGAGCAGACTTCAACCCAGCCTCACCTCTTTTTTATCTCTGGACTTATCTATTTCTTTCTTCAGAACGTCCACCCTCTTGAAAGACTCCAAGCTGTCAACACTGTAAACAAGCACAAAGCCATCTGCCACTGAGTAGTAGTGCTTAGGGAGGTCTTGTCCATCATTCAGTCCCTTGGTGTCATAGAGCCTGAGCTGTTCCTTGACACCTCGGTCGGTTTCCACAGAGGCCACATACACGTCCTCCTGTGTCTCGTTAGACTCTGACCCTGAAAGGTACAGACGAAAAATAAAAAGAGTTACTGAAACAGCAAATGAGGATCTTGGCAATGAAGCATTGGAATGCTCTCATACAGCATGATGTATCAACACCATGTAATATAAATATACCAAACAATTCATGTCCTGGAAGAATGTACGTATGCTATGCCAAATAAAGAGTGTTCAAAGCTTCGTCACAGAAACAAGTAACATCACGCCCCTGTACGTCCAGTCCTCACCTACACTGTGGTTTCCGTACAGCAGCTGTTCCAGAATAGCAGTTTTTCCCACAGCCGCCTGGCCGCACACCACAACTTTACAGCCTTTTCCCATGTCGAGTCTGTGACATCAAGACAGAAGGTCACGGTGTGTACAGAAACGCGTTAGAACCACAGTAACATCAAAACGACCGACAGCCCCTCAAAACATCAACAGACATGTTCACCCTTAGCTTGTACCTAGCTGGCTAAAGCTAGCTATTGTTTAGCCAGCTAGCCGAAATACGAACACATATTTTTAAATTCTTTGTATGTTTGAGAAAAGTCGCTAACTTTAGTGAGGAAGATACGAGGCTTCCGTCAGGTCTGCAAGCGTAGAACCACGACCGGAGGATCCATTCTGCTGTGAGATTATAGAGCGACAGGTTCTGTCAGAGCGCATGCGCAGTTCACCATACGTCAGAGCCCTCGAAGATCACCAACTTTGCTCGCGTGTACGTTATTATTTATTTATTTATTTATTTATTTATTTATTTATTTATTTATTTATTTATTTATTCATTTTATCTGTAGAAAATATGAAAGCTGATTAAAGACAAGTTAAAATTACATTTAAAAAAAAGTTTAGCGCATGTTATTAATGTTGACTTTGTAATTGACTCCTAATTAATATGCAGTTCGACGCAGTAAATTATGGCTCCGAATTTGTCTTTATGTTTACAAATATTTTTGCTTTATATTTGTAGGAATGAAATCACTGGAAACTGGACAATGAGCGCGTGTTTGATTCTGAAAATTACCACATAAGTGACAAACGCGAAAAGTCGAAGAGAAAAGAAGACCACATTTCCCAGGAGCACTGCGAAAAGCGGAAGTACGCTACTGCCGTTTTCCTTAAGGCATGCTGGGTACTTGCCCTCTCTCTTTCCGGCTAGTACGCCATCATGTAAGCGAGTTTTTCTGTGCTTGTGACCAAATAGTAATCCGTTAAAATCATCATGTATACCCGTTCATCTGTATCTGTGACTCGGGCTGTAGCTTAGTGCTTTGTTATCAATCTGTACTCTGTGACTATTTCGTGGAAAAAGGTTAAAGGCTTTGATTAGAATCCTGTGCTTTAGTGGCGTTCAGATGCTCTCTGTCTGGTAGCCAGGGACCGCTAACGTGTCGTTTCCACTGTGATTTATTTATATAAATGTAGAGTTCTAGCGTTTGGATCACTGTCCCACGTACGCGTGCATTTCTGTGGAGTTATTTCTGTGGGTATTTATGCGACAAAGAGCCGGCCAACTGCGGTGTGCTGCTGTCGGCTATGCTAGCCTTGTATACAGCTTATGCTAAGCGTGGAGTGGCTACATCTGCTGTGTCGCTATTTCATTCTCTTCATGTGTCTGAATGTTTTTGGGGAAACCTGAAGCATGGACGTGTTTGCGTAGCCTTCATATTCTGAAGGTATCCAGTCCAGGTCACGTCCAGCCATGTGCCGTTTGAAATGTAGTAATACATGAATTTCTATTTAAAATGTGCCGAACTAATCTTGTAACTTGCCAACAGTTCAGTGATTTAAAGACTTGTTAGACCGTACCTGTTGGGCTCTTCAGCGTAGCTGCCGTAAACAGTGTTGCTCTGCTGAACTGTTGGTTGCACTGTAAAGGAAGGTAGCGCCTAATGAGCTTTTAATTAACAAGCTGACAAAAATGACTTGACCAAAGTTTCTTTTTCTTCTCAGATAAGTCAACATGGGGGCATATAAGTATATGCAGGAGCTATGGCGTAAGAAGCAGTCCGACGTGATGCGCTTCTTGCTCCGCGTCCGCTGCTGGCAGTACCGTCAGCTGTCCAACCTCCACCGTGCTCCCAGACCCACCAGGCCAGACAAGGCTCGCAGGCTGGGCTACAAGGCCAAGCAAGGTGAGTGCTGTGCCTGTGGTTGTTCGCCTCCACGTCTGTCACCTGTCATCATCTGTACCCGTTCGGGTAATTGCATATTTTTGTTCGATCGAAACAGGCTACGTGATCTACCGTATTCGTGTGCGCCGTGGAGGTCGTAAACGCCCCGTCCCCAAAGGTGCTACCTATGGCAAACCAGTGCATCATGGTGTCAACCAAATCAAGTTCGCCCGCAGCCTGCAGTCCATCGCTGAGGTACGTTCATACCTGCTGATCCAACCTTGGTTTCATGAAGCTACACCAAGCGTCAGATAGTTCAGTACTGAATGTGACATTGAGCATCATTAAGCCTGTTACTCATTTTATTACATTAATGTGAATATCGTGTTAGTAATATGAAAGGATGCCTTACTTTACTGCCCACAGTAGCTTAGTGTGATGGTGGATTAACAATGTTAAAGGTGTAGTTGCCACTCACACCCCAGCAAATAGTTTTCATCAGTGGTCGTATCTTGTGTTGAAACCTACAGAATGATGTGATCTGTGAAATGAAAAGTGTTTGGATTCCTGTTTGTTTGTTATAATATATTCTTGGCCAATATCCTGCACCCCTCAGCAGTCCTGTATAAATGTGCTGTGCAATGTTAGACGCTGCATTACTTTAGTATGTGCTCTCTGTCTTGATGTAAATGTGTGTACAATTTTCCTTATTGCAAAATTGTCCGCTTACAGATTGGACAGGTTCTCTGCAGAGTGTTAATGGAACACTAACTGCACTGGTCATGTTCATGCAGCTGGTGGGATGAGTGGGCACAGTGGGATTGACTTGACAAACATGGGCTTATCCACAATCTTTAATCACCACTTTAAAAAAACGTGCATCTGTTTTTGGAAGAAGCAAGAATACTGCACGCTCTCTTGTGCAGCAGCTTTCATAACGTTATCACGTTTACCTGTGATGCTACACCTAGCTCTCTGACTGAAACTAACTTCACAGGATGTTGGTGTGGAATTTTCTGAAGGGGAAACATCCAGTGAACATGTCTGGCTGTGAAATGGGAAGTTGCAGTGGTTGGAAGTTATTTTTCCCAAATGAAGCTGTGGCGTTGGTGAGGTTTGAGGCCTGCACTCGTGCAGACGTCTTTCTCAGTGGTGAAGGCTGCTTGCTTTTGTTTTCCTGACGTGAGCACACAAAGGTTAGCGGTGTGACGAGTGGCTCGGGCAGGTCTGACATTGTCTGTGGGTTTTGAATATTGGATTCAAAGCTTGTTGCCAACAGGAGCTAGCAGATATTGAATGCTTTAGAATGTGATTACCCTGCTAAGACTAAACATGACTTTTATTTTGTAGGAGCGTGCTGGCCGTCACTGCGGTGCCCTGCGAGTGCTCAACTCTTACTGGGTGGGCGAGGACTCCACCTACAAGTTTTTCGAGGTGATCCTGGTCGATACCTTCCACAAGGCCATCAGACGCAACCCAGACACCCAGTGGCTCACAAGAGCGGTGCACAAGCACAGAGAGATGCGTGGCCTGACATCGGCGGGTAAGAAGAGCCGCGGCCTGGGTAAGGGCCACAAGTTCCACCTGACCATTGGAGGCTCCCGCCATGCAGCCTGGAAGAGGCGCAACACCCTGCAGCTGCACCGCTACCGTTAGAGCGTGCCAGCCATGCCTGTACATTTACAAAAATAAACAGCTCTTTTTATGGGGGTGATCTGTGTCGTTTCATTGTGTTTGTAGAACGTGAGCACGCTCTTTACTGATGCTCTTTCAAAGGGTTATCACGACAAGTCCTCGTGCCAGACCTGTGCAAGTGAAGACATTTACACTTTACTGGATTAGGAACAAGGTTATTTTAAAATAACTGGGAGCTTTCTGTACCTGTGGCACTCTGGAGAAAAATAATTCAGATGAGCTGCAGCTCAACGTCTTTGAAAATGTAAGTTAAAAACTAAAGAGATTATCATTTTAAAAAAACACGACATCACAACGCAACACAAACAACACAACAGTATATTAACTTGGTAATAAAAAAATAAGTGTATGTGTATTGCACACTGTTATTATTGCACATTAATTATTATTGCAGGCTTTTAGAAGCACTGTAGTTTCCTTGTACTTAGTGCTGTAATCGAAGTGATTCTTAGTTGGTACTAAGAAGCCCAAACAGCCATCACACGCTGGGAGGAGGCGAGCTGCCTCTGTGCTTGAGCGTTGTTTACACCAAACTCTGAACCTGCCATCCCACGAAACATTTAGCAAATCTGTTGCTTCGGTTTCTCATAAGTATGTGAGGAGTGGTACCTGGCACATGCTTTGCTCCATAGAACAGCAGATTTTGAAATACTCAGTCTGGCAACGAGGGATGCTTCAATCAGCGTCTCCCCCCATATTGATTTCATGCTCCATATTTCCCCACCCAAGGTTCATTAAGTTCTGTAGTAGGTGGGTGCATTGTCACGTTACCTGGGGTTGAAGACACTGGGTCAGTTTTGCTCATGTTGAATAAAATACAATAAATAAAAAGTATGTTTACATTAACCAGTACAAAGGATCGGGTGTTAGAATAACCGTGATGCTAATAGAACAGGCCTCACCGAGAGCCTGCACAGTCTGACTTGTGTGGTGCAGAAAGAGTGACAGTGACACACTGGATGACTTAGAAAACAAATAAATGGTGACTGATCCAAACAGAGTTTTAAGAAGTAAAAGTATTCCTGTGTATGTGACGGGATTCATGCTCATGTGAAGATGTGCTGAGGACAAATTGAAGTGAAGTGAGCAGGTGGGCCGTAGAAGTTCGTTCACAGTTCCAGGTTCCAGCAGGGACACTAGAAGGAGGACTGAAGTCCAACCTGTGAATTCATTCTGTGCTTTTCATCTGCTCGTTTGTGCCGTGGTAGACGGTTGGTTCAGAACGATTTGGATTTCCACCACACTTCCTCTGGATGCCCGGCTGCTTTCCTGTTGGGTGACTATCATCAACTGAGAACACGGGAAGAGGTGCAGCTTTAGGCTAAGCATAAGAACAACATCAGCACCAGCTCAGTATAGTTCAAGTGGTTTGGTTATTTTTTGTGTGATTTTAAAGTCTAAATTGTGAAATAACCAGTGCAACAGGACTCGACCTGCAGGGTTAGCAGGGAACACACCTGGATGATTTTGACCCACATCAGCTCTGTCTGAGCTCTGTATGCCTGCTGGGTAAGAGCCATAGGATTTGTTTAATCCAGAGGGTGGGGAACTCGAGGGCTGGTGTCCCGCAGGTTTAGATCTCACCCTGGGTGATGAGTTCATTACCAGGCCTCTGGCGAACTGCAAGACATGTTGAGGAAGTCATTTAGCCGTTTAAATCAGCTGACACGTCTAAAACCTGCAGGACACCAGCCCTCGAGGCCTGGGGTTGGACACCCCTGGATTAATCAGAGAGCCAAAACTGAGTGAATGTAAAACTCTATTTATATGAAACTATGATAAAAACTGTGACACTGATGCTCAAAGTTGGTCAAAGAAAAAAAGAAATATATATAGAAACAGGAAGCAAATGATTATTTGTTGCAGTTATATTTTTAGTCATTCTGTGCTCATGAAGTTTGAGGCGTCAAACATCCTGACTCTGAGATTGATCATGAAACGACCCAACAGGAAAAGAAGTTCGGTTTTCCTTAAGAAGCTTGTGGTTGATCCAGAGCGCTGCAGGTAGAGTCTGACAGGGACTAGCAAACAGAGACCACAGACTTCACTGGTTCCCCGTTAAATCCAGAATCAGATTTAAGATCTTTCTTCAACGAGAGCTTGACTGATCGTAAAGACTACACAGTATCATTTTGTGCTTCTGGAGCACTTTGCTGTCAGACTGCAGGCCTACCTGTGGTTGCTAGAGTTTGGACCCCTCACCATCAGTGTTGGGCAAGTAATTAGTTACTAATTACTGATTACATCTCCAAAAAGTAATCCTGTTACATTACTGATTAAGTAATTAGTTACTTAGTTGTTTTTCAAAAACATGAGTTACAACCTGACTATGTAATAAAGCAACAGTGTTAGCTTTCAGCCGTGTTCGACTGTTTCTGCATAATCCATCATATGAAACTGAATCCAATGAAAAAGTATTTTTTAAACTTGTTTTATTAGTTTTCATCTTTTTAACTTTATGCATCATCATCATCATCATCATCATATTTACTTAAAAAACACTTTGAAACAACCACAGCTGACACAAAGTGCTGTACATTGGAACTGTAAAATAAAATTACATGAGATATAAATAAAACACAAATAAAAGAAGAGTGAAATCATTAATTAAATAACTACTTCAATTAAAAGAGAAACTGAGTCTCACTGAGGTTAAAAGCCAAGGAATAAAAGTGGGTTTTAAGATGTGATTTAAAAGTGGACAGTGAAGGGGCCTCTCTAACATGCATGGGCAAATTATTCCATAATTTTGGAGCCACAATAGAGAAGGCCCCGCCCCCTCTGAGCTTCCTCCTGGATCTCGGTACCTCCAGGAGCAGCTGGTCAGCTGACCTGAGAGACCGACAGGGTATGTGGGGATGAAGAAGCTCAGAGAGGTAAGGCGGGGCAAGACTGTGAAGGCATTTAAAAACAAACATAAGAATTTTAAAATGAACTCTAAAAGACACAGGCAGCCAGTGCAGAGAGGCTAGCACGGGGGTTATATGCTCTCTTTTTCGAGTTCCTGCTAGGAGTCGTGCAGCCGCATTTTGAACCAGCTGCAGACGTGAGAGCATCGACTGACTGACCCCCACATAAAGTGAGTTACAGTCGTCCAGGCGGGAAGAAATAAAAGCATGGATCACTGTTTCAAGGTGCTGCCTCGAAAGAAAAGATTTTACTCTTGCCAGTCGCCTTAAATGATAAAAACTGGACTTCACCACTGCTCTGATTTGGTTGTCCAATTTAAAATCACTGTCCATCTTAAAACCAAGGTCAGTAACAACAGATTTAAAATAGACTTCCAGGGATCCTAAAACAACAGAGGAGGACTCACAGGGACCACTGGGTCCAAACACCAACACTTCTGTTTTCTTTTCATTAAAATTTAAAAAGTTTAGAGCCAACCAAGCTTTAATGTCATCTAGACATGTTAAGAGAGGTTTTATGGAGATGCCATCCTTGTGTTTTAGTGGCAAATAAATTTGGCAGTCATCGGCATAACAATGAAATGAGATCCCATGCCTTCTAAGGATAGAACCCAGAGGCAATAGACACAATGAAAAGAGCAGTGGCCCTAAAATTGAGCCCTGTGGGACGCCGCATGACAGAGGAGCAGAAGACTATTCGTAACCGAGAAGGCTGACAGAGAAAGTTCTATCTGATAAATAAGACCTAAACCAATTGAGTGCAGTGCCACCAATACCCACTACATCATGTAATCGAGAAGTTAGAATATTGTGGTCTACGGTATCAAAGGCAGCAGTTCGGTCGAGCAAGACAAGAACAACATGGTTACCAGAATCACATGCCAGAAGGATGTTATTAAAAACCCTTAATAATGCAGATTCTGTGCTGTGAAGGGTTTTAAAACCTGATTGAAAAACCTCAAAGATGCCATTTTCATCTAGAAAATCTTTCAGTTGACTAAAAACAATTTTCTCTAAAACCTTGGAGAGTAAAGGCAGCTTGGAAATAGGCCTATAGTTCGCTAAAACTGTGTGATCAAGGCCAGGTTTCTTAAGCAGTGGCTGTACTACTGCATGTTTGAAATTTGCAGGAACCACACCAGAAGGCAGACTGCTATTAATAATGTCAAGGACATACTGTTGTATACTAGGAAAAATTTCTTTAAAGAATTGTGGAGGGACAGGATCCCGTGGGGAACCTGTGGGCTTAATATGGCGAACCACATCCTCTAAAGTGGAGAGCGTCACAAGCTCAAACTGAGTGAAAACAGCAGCGCAAGGGACAGAGACAGAGGGTCAGAGTCAGGAGCTGTGATAAGAGCCCTGATGGTGACAACCTTTACAATGAAAAAGTTCAGAAAATCATTGCAAATCTCAGGAGAAACTTCCAAACAGACATTCAAAGGAGTATTAAGAACAGTGTCAATGGTCCTAAATAACACACGTGGGTTATGACAGTTGGAAGAAATAATATTTGCAAAATATTCCCTTTTTGCCTCTTTAACAGTGTTCTGTTAGCGATGCCAGCAGTCTTTGAGAATTTGAAATGATACATGCAGTTTATCCTTTTTCCACCTCCGTTCTGCTCGACGACATTCCCTCTTAACAGCACGACTGCTCTCATTAAACCAAGGCTCAGGTTTAGCCTTAAGCTGCCTGGTTTTTAAAGGAGCCACAGAGTCCATGATTTTTTGACAGCAAGAATAAAACCAGGAATTTAGCTCTTCTGTATCAGAGGAGACAAAGTCAGAAGGGCCGCCGAGCTGATTAAAAGCAGCAGAAAACTGCACAGCAGTGGCGGGGTTAATAACCCGACAGCACCGAGTAGCAGCGCCAGATCTAACTGCGGTATATGTCAAACCAACGTTGAATAACACAGGCATATGATCTGAGAGTGCACAGTCACAAATCTCCAAGTCAGTGACAGGCAGACCATATGACAGAACAAGGTCCAATGTGTGTCCGTGCTCATGTGTAGGGCCACGTACGGACTGTACCAGGCTAAAAGAGTCAATAAGGCTTAAAAAGTCCTTTACCAGTGGCTTATCAGGACAGCATACATGTATATTAAAATCTCCAACAATAAGAACTCTATCATAGTTGGGCATAATCCCAGCTAAAAAATCGGCGCCATCTTGCCATTAACAGACATTAACATGGAAACCTATCGTCTGCATGTTCCAGCAGATAAAATCATGTTTTGTGTTTACACTCTTTCAAATAGATGCGAGTAAAACACAGCAGAAAATAAATAGAATCAAAGACTCAGCAGCTCTTAAATCTATTGCCACCTGTTTATCAGGAGTGGGGCGGGTGGAGGTTTGCCCACAGCGGTCATGTCAGTGGGGGGTCCGGGGGTTTCTCGGTGAATGTCACGTTGCCGTGGCGGCGCGCTCGCTGCTCGCTCAGATTTGAAGTTTCATTTTTTTGCTGCAGAAAGAAGTTTCCTTCCCACACAGAGTGAATAGCAGACGCTGATGTTTGTGTCACTTTTAACAGATTCAAACTCACAGTAATCTGATTACTTCCGCAACGCTGCACGGTCGTACTCTCTCCATCACTCCATGTTATCCACGTCTGTTGCTGCCACGGACGTCACACGCTCGTACGTCATTGTCACGAGACACTCTCACAAACAAAATCACAGTTTAGTAACGCTGTACCGCAGCGTGCTTACGGGAATGTAACTGTAATGTAACTACTTTTTCTGCAATAGTAATCCCTTACTTTACCCGTTACTTGAAAAAAGTATTCAGATTGTGCTACTGCATCTATAAGACGTATCTCACCATACGTCTTATAGATGACCTGAGCAGCACTGACCAACCATTCTAAGATCAACGCACTCCCACCTCTACTTCCACGCAACAAATCCCAGCTGCTTTTAACCGCATCCTACAGTCCCAGCAGCTGTGCAGGGAATCCCACCTGATATCAGTCACATGTTTACATTTGTTAAAAACACTAAGGTTCTCCCTCAGGATACATTCTGCTTTGGAAATATAATATATAGCATGTGATGATATATGATGTATGAAACGCACAAGAGGAGGGAATTCTGCAAGAGCTCAAGGCCAAATCCTAAATGTCATCTAAGAAGTTAAAACCTCGGTCCTGTTCCGTTTAGTGATTCAGTCTGACATGCAAGAGACCTTTTCAGGACACAGTTTAAGATAGATGTTACCTGTAACTGGGCCAGTGTTTGTATTAAATGTATCAGTCATTTAAGAAAAAAACCTTAATAAATTATCTCATTCATGCAAATACCAGAAAAATAAAAGTTTCATTTGTGCTATCAGGAGTGGACTGATACATAACTAATATACAGCTTACTACAATCTGTGGCAGGCAATAAGCCTGTGTGCAGCCATAAACCTCCATAAAAGCAAAGGTTCTGGATGAAAATGTATCCAGGTCAAACAAGATAGCTACAGTATAGATTAGAGCTGGACCGATCCGATATTACGTATCAGTATCGGTCCGATACTGACCTAAATTACTGGATCGGATATCGGAGAAAAATAAAAAATGTAATCCGATCCATTAAATATCACGAAAGCACCTCACAAAACTTGCAACACGCCGTAACTCACCTCAGAACGTTAGCACGTCGGAGCAGTATGCATCACGTGATAGAGCGGCTGTGGCATGCGGGACCTGTCGGTGGTCTGGATAGCATGTGGAGCTTCGCTAGCAACCCGGCATTTCATCTCCGACAAAGTTATCCCCGAGAGAAGTAAAGCAAGTGTGTAAGTCCATCTCTGAATGTTTGTAAAGCATTCCTGCGTTAAGCTTAACGAGCGACTGCCTCTGGCTCTCCGGCTGCTACTTCAATCATGAAACTGCTTAATGATCAGCTGATCGGCTTTTCTGTCGCGAGTCCGTGTCTCTTGTTTGTTTTTGGCTCACTTTGCACCAGAAAGAGGAAACCAGCGGCTGAACAACAGCAGCACGTTTAAGCTTGATCAGCTGTTGTTAGAATTTATTTATTATTACTTTCTACTCGAGGATCTTTTTCTACGTAGCTGACGCTGGTAACTGTGCAGGGGCGGATCTAGCAAAGTTTAGCCAGGGGGGCCGATAGGGCATTAACAGGGAAAAGGGGGCACAAAGACATACTTTTCTTTCTTATTCTCATTTAAAATGTCTAGCTTTTAATAAATAATTATCTGACACCCAAAGTTTTAATTTGATGCAAAATAAATAGAAGTCCATTACTGTATATAGTGACTATTAAGTCTAATATATATATACCCTAGTAAGCTATAGTACTTTTTCCTTTGGGAAGGTACCATCTGTGCAGTCTGCAATTTTGTTGAAGAAAGATGTTGAATCTATTTAATATTTCTTGAAAAATAATTGATTTCTGTGCATTTTTTTTTCACACTGCATCAAATTAAGGTTGATTACGTCGATTAAGCATCATGAGGTGGAGCGTGAGGGGTGGTTCCCTATTTTTTATTTATTTATTTTTGTTGTTGCTGGGAGTTGGAACCCTATTAGTTAGGTTGCTTAATATTTATGCTAAGTACTCTTTAAAATACCAGAATAGGGAGGATGGTGTAGGTTTAAGTTTATTAGATTGATCAGTATTGCTGAACTATGAAATATTTTTTTTTGCATACAGGTATAACAGAATAGCTTTAGTGTAGTTGTTGTTTTAAACTTGAGTATGAACTTATACAAAATGCAGCAAGATATTTAAAAAACAGTTTTGTTGATTAAAAAACACTATATCGGATTCATATCGGTATCGGCAGATATCCAAATTTATGATATCGGTTTCGGTATCGGACATAAAAAAGTGGTATCGTGCCATCTCTAGTATAGATAAGATAAGATAAAGATTCCTTTATTGTTGCTGTACTCAGGCATTGTACAGAGGAACTGGATTTCAGCAGACTAGCATACTTAAATTCATTCATTCATTCCACAGATTAAAATAGTGAATATAAAAGTATAAATACACATAAAATGCAATTCAGCAAAACCCAAAAAACGATATTGCGCTACAGCAGTAAGCAGCAGCCGTCATGTCTCCCGTGTGCTGCTCCTAAAAACATCTATTTTAAAGTTTCAGTGGGAGATCCAATAATAAGTTCCAATCATTCTTGCATAGCTGACACTAGCACAAAGTAGAGGAAAGACTCCATCTGTTGGTGAAAAGGTGAAATTAGTTTGAATTTTATGATTAAAAAATGATTAGACACAATAATGCCTCTAATATAATATGAATATATAAGGAAAGATATGGATATATTTACTGGTGTACTGTAAATGACCACAGGTCTTTATCAATAGGAAACTTGTGAAAATACAGTTAAACGTCCACAATTTACAGCAGGTAAAATATTGAACATGTCACCAATGTTCTAATATGTTTCTGAAGGTGTATTTGTGTTTGCTCGTGCGGTCTGACGTGCATATGAACTTGAGTGACATCCCATTCTTCATCCCTCAAGCGCCTTGAGGCGACTTTTGTTGTGATTTGGCGCTATATAAATAAAATTGAATTGAATTGAGGGTTAATGCGACGTCCACCCACCCTTTGCGAGGTTTAGGAGGAGGCCTGGCTCACAGGCTCTGCTCTAATTATTCCCAGTGGTGTTCTCTTAGGTTGATGTCAGGACTCCACTTCTTCCACACCAAAGTCATTGACCCACATTGCTTTGTGCACTGCAGTCATTGAACAGGAAGGAGCCATCCCCAAACCGTTCCCACAAAGCTGGGAGCGTTAAATTGTCCAAAATGTCTCTGTATACTGAAACATTAACAGTGCCTTTCACTGGAACTAAGGGACCGACCCCGTCTCCTGAAAAACAACCTCACATCAAACACGTCGAAGGTTTTCTACCTGCAAGTCAAATTTGGCAAACAAAACACTGAATTCTCTTGGTGAAAGAAAGAGTGATGAATCTAGTTTAAACTTTGAGAACTGATGTAAAAACCAGATAGAAACCAAGTAACTATGTAACAGTCCATGTGAGTCAAACGTTTGAAGACATCTCTAATAGGCAAGGCAAGTTGTGAAGTTACCTATTGATACAAAGTATTTCCTGTTTTCTAAGTATGTTTTGAACCAGTTTAGTACAGTTCCTGAAAGACCTGTCCAGTTCTCCAGTCGTTTGAGTACCGTAATATGTTGTGGTCAACTGTATCAAATGCTGCACTGAGATCCAGTAAAACTAAGACTGACATTTTTCCACTGTCTGTATTCAGACATATGTCATTAAACACTTTGGTCAGAGCGGTTTCAGTGCTGTGGTTCTGTCTAAAACCTGACTGGAAGGCATCATAGCAGTTATTCTGTGTTAAGAAGTAACTGAGCTGTTGAGAAACTGCTTTTTCAATTATCTTACTTAAAACTGGGAGATTTGAGATCGGCCTGTAGTTGTTCATTTGTGTCTTGTCAAGATTGTCAATAATAAGTAATAATAATAAGTAACATTTTGACAGTTTTGGTGGATACAACCATGTTCATGTCAAAGCTGTCATCAGAGTAAACAATGACTATTTTAAGGACTCCGATATTTCAGCATCAGGGTGTTTGAACACATTTGCTTCATAAATCCAAATGTGTCATGTTCTTACTTTCTACTGCTACTTATTACAATTGCAGCAATGTCAGACGATCACCAGTATAACCAGTAACTTCTTTAGCTACACATTAATCGAGCGGCCAGCCTGTTCCCAGTCTCCTGCTAGCTCTATCATGCAGGACCCTCGCTTAAATCAAAGCGAGTACCCAGAACAAATATGGACTTTCTGTGCTACTGCTGACCAGGGACATTGTTGGACCATAACCTGATTCTCTGAGACTTTCCATGGTTAACTGGTGAAAAAGGCTCATGACGTAAATGCAAGGCCACTTCGTCCCCATTAAAGTACTGGTATGCTGACTACTAGGTGAACAAACCTTCTAGGTCATGATGACAACACCTTAGCTAAAACATTGTTTTCCTGACCTACATAGTGAAAGAGAAACCTGAGAACAGCAGACAGCTCTCACGTTACTGCCTCTCTATTGTCTGCTTGTAAACTAGTCTGCATAGTAGTGCTAACCCCTGACCCGTCCTGCACGACAGAGCAAATCAAACAAACAACCACAAAAGAAAGAAAGAAATTAGAGATTGAGACAGTGCAGTGCGTGTGTGTGTGTGTGTGTGTGTGTAGTCAAGCATTTTCATGTCATGCTAGCTTAAAACGATGCAGTGTGTGTATTTGCAGAGGTGTTGCACGATAAACAAAACCTCCACCCAGGCAGCTCCACCCTCCAGGCCGTATTTACTTTTAATACTTTTATTATATTTTGTACATTTGCTGTTCTTTGTAGTTTTCATGTCCTGTAAGGACTTTGCAGTGCACTGAAAATAATACATTTTGGAAGTCAGATGTAAAAGTGAGATCAGAGTCAAATGTGACATGAGTCCCCACATACAGGTATCATTTCATTAATATTACTAATATAAACAACAGCAGTAGAGTTTTAAAGGTGACAGTTTGACCTGTGGGCTCACAGTAGTGGTCAGATCGTTCCTTTATGCTGATATGTTGTCAACACAAACAATGGCAGCTAGAAGCAGAGCTTTACATGGCATGATTATTATGATGATTATGACCTTCAGAAGTACAGGTCAAAGGTCAAATGTGACATGATACTTTAAATGTGCCTTCATAATTGCTAAGTTCTGAGGCTGTTCTCAATTTTCCAAGGGTGAGTTATTAAGATGGATGATTCCACTCTACACTTGTGCTTCAAAACTTCGTGAACTGTGGTGTTCACAGGCGAAAAGAATGACAAACGTGCACACAAGCAAGATCAAACCCCCCCACTCTCTTTGGTGGAGGCAAGAATACTATTCCCCAAAGTTTGATTCTGTTCATCTGGAGGTTTTCAGTGGGAGAAACGTTTCGTCGATGGTCATGAGATGAAGGAACTGACCTCACAGCCCATTGTTCCTTCAGTGCTGCTGGTTTCAGTCATTGTGCAAATGTCCTGTTTAAAGGTTGGAAGCCTGCAGTCAGCTGAGACTGGAGACGTCACCTGATGATGAAACGTTTCTCCTACTGAAAACTTCCAGATGAACAGAATCAACCTTTGGAGATTTATTTAAATAGATGACTGAGCATCGAGACGTAAACATATTCTTCTTATAGTTATTATTATCTGTCACTGTTTTAGAGTTTTTGTGTTTGACTGAATCTAGTGTGAATTTACTTTCATCCTTGTTCCCCTTACCGAATTTCCCAGAGGAACCCACCCGAGGGATTAATAAAGTTCTATCTTATCTTATTTCCCAAGAAGTCCCCACAGTGGGTGGATCTATTAGATTTGGTATAAGTTTTACACAGGATGCTCTTCCTTATGCAGTGCTTGTATTTTGTGGGGGTGAGACTGGGCTGATCTTAGCTTGTGACCCTCTGAGGCGAGGTCTTTCATGTGTACACCGTGCAGCCATAACCTAAAACATCATCAGAGTTTGAATTCAATTACATTTGATTTATATTGTGCCAAATCACAACAACAGTCACGCAGGCACTTCATATGGTAAAGACTCTGCAATAATCCAGAGAAACCCCAACAATCACATGGCCCCTCTGAGCAGGTGCTTTGGTGACAGTGAGAAGGAAAACATTCATTTTTTTATAAATACAGATTCACAAAACTCATTTCCTTTTCACAAGATTGATGGAGCAGGAGCAGAATGCAGAATTTCAGCAAGAAAAAAAGATGAATACAAAAGCATCCACAGGTGTTCACATGGTGCCAAAGCCCTCCAGGAGTAGACATCACAGGAAATCTACCAAAACTTAAATTGCAATAAATAAATAAACGAATAACATAAAAACTAAAGGTGTCACAGCTGTTACTCTTCACAAACAATACTACCCCAACTGTCTCACACGGTGGCAGAGAGGTGATGATCTGCATAACAAAGTGTCCTGAGTCTGATGTGAGGCCCTGCGTCTGTCATGGTTGAGTTCGGGCTGGGGCCATGGAGCAGGCTTGGAGCGGTGCTAGCAGTTAGACCAACTTTATTGTGGAGTGGGCAGGTGTAAAGGGGCGGGGTTATGGGGAAGTCGGCCAGGCACGGAGGGAGTTGGCAGCTGACAGTAATGTTCAATAAAGTGCAGCTAAGTGGAGAGTAAATAGGTAAGGACGGGCTAGCAGAAGCTTTGGCAGAGCGGTGGTGCCAGAGAGAAGCAGGTGAAGTGAAATGTGGTCATTTCAGAGAAATCTTGAACGAGCTTCCAGACGAGATACTGCGGATGAGCCGACAAGACAGGTGAGGGTGAAGCACGTGAAACCACGAGGAGCCGATCATCACCATGATGGTGGAGAAGAACCACACAGCCCAGCACCAGGATATCATTAAAAGATCTGAAATCATACATTTCTACACTGTGTTGTATTCCTGAGTGACTGACACGTGTCTTTGCTACAGCATACAGGTATGAGTCCGGCCTCTGTGGCAGTCAGGTGAAGAGGAAACTTAATTCTGTTTACAAGAAACATTGTGAAGAATCTGTTTTTCCAAAACAGCTGCCGGTTGTCAAAAATCCACAGTGTTCATTCTTAATGAGACTCTTTTCTCTCGTAGGTATATTGCTCAGCTTTAAGGCGTGCCCCGTGCTTCTGAAAACAAGATGAAGGCGTTCACAAACCGCAACAACGATGCACTGTAGACCACGCAGTGAGCTGCAGGCTCACAGGGGAACCACAGAAACTACTCCGATGTTTGTGTGAACATCTTTAACCAAAAACAGAACAGAGTTGTGATCAGAGGGACAGAAATCACCATCACACATATTTAGTATGTTTTAACTCTCGTTTTGACTCTATGCTAAGTGAGTCTGACAAAGCTGTGACTCTTCAGTTTCTGAATGTTCCAGTAAATCTACCAGCTACGTGCTTCATATGCTGTAAGCAGTAGAAGCGGTTCAGAGTTGGATACAGTTGACATCTGTTTTCATATGCATGTGACGGCTTGGTTCATTTATTTTTACTGAAGGATGCAGCAGATACACTAGTACACTGCTGTGTAACATCAGAGATTTGTGCGAGTGTCACACTAGCTCTTGGTAAACCTCCACCAACCCACAGCTGATAAAACCAAAAGCTTCTGTCATACGTTCTCTAAACAAATTACATGGTCACTTACTGAATTTACATGGTCCTATAGATGAACTACAACACATGACATTTTACACTGTTTCATTCAAGCAACGTGTGAAAAACCTACATACAGACCAGTGAGAGCGCTGCTGCTATAATCTGAACTCAGATAAGAAGGATGGATGCAGAGAAGAAAGGGGGGCAGCCATGTGACCAGCTGAGGTGAGGAGAGGAGGATCAATTATAAGACAACTTTCATGTACCCTAACGCACAACCCAGTTATACAACGACGCATTTAGTCATTTATTCCATCCACGTTTTTCCGCTTATCCAATTTAGGTTGCAGGTGGGGGGTGGAGCCTATCCCACCCTGGACAGGTTGACAGTCTGTCACACAGACAGACAACCATTCACACTCACATTTCGACTCACCAGTTAACCTGTCCTCACTACCTGGATGTTTGACCGTGGGAGGAAGCCGGAGTGAACTCCACATGTAAAGGCCTCGGCCAGATAGACGTAGATGGTTCTTACACAGCGCTTTTAGTCTGACCACTCGAAGCACTATACACGACTTGCCTCCTTCGCCCTTTATACAAGCACTTTTTATAAGCCTTCTCTGTGTAAGTGCTTTCTAGCTAACATTCACACATTCAGTGATGTTTGGCATACAGACTGGTGCAGCCAGGGTGTACTGTCTTTCCCTCTTCACACTGCACAGAAGAGGAACCGGCAGCAAGGTTCAACACTTTTCTTCCATCAAGACTCTGAAGACCATTACTCTTTGTCCACAGGTTTAATGATGTAGAAAGTGTGAAACTGAAACAAACATAACACAATTACAATTACAGTATATTCTTTAAATCTTACATATACACTGTACCTACAAGTCTACAATAATCTAAATCAACGTAGCGTAGCACTTTAGCTGCAAGAATAAGCATTAGCCGTGCTCTAAACATGTGGTTTCAACAACGTATCAAAGTTACACATTAAACTTCCCTCATGTCACAAAATACAACCACAGAACTACAGATAAGCATCAAATAAACAATATACATACAGACGATGCTCCAAAAGACGAAGGATTGAAGGCAGATGCATGTGGATTCATGGCAGTCTCCTTGGCCATGTGCAAACTTCACTAAACCTTACTACTTCCTGCTTCCTGTGATGTCACCAGGTATCAGAACTCTTAAAGGGACAGCTGCCCTAACACTATCGGCACACTCCCCGCCTGGCATGTTAGAATGCCACAACTAACACACAATACAGAACGGTTATACATGGTTATATATGTATATAGATATAGAGGTGGAGGTGGTCAACAAGTACAAGTACCTCGGGCTGTGGGTGGACAATAAACTGGACTGGTCATGCAACACAGAGCACCTGTACAAAAAAGCCCAAAGCCGACTGTACTTCCTCAGGAGGCTGAGGTCTTTTAACATCTGCAGGAAGCTCCTGAGGATGTTTTACCAGTCGGTGGTTGCTGGAGTACTTTTCTATGCTGTGGTGTGCTGGGGGAGCAGCACAGCAAAGAAGGACTCATCCAGGCTGGAAAAACTGATCAGGAAGGCTAGCTCTGTGGTCGGCATGAAGCTGGACACTCTGGTGACAGTGGCAGAGAAAAGGACACTAAAGAAACTGATGGACATTATGGACAATGCCAGGCATCCTCTGCACATGGCCATAAACAACCAGAGGAGTCTGTTCAGTGACAGGTTGCTTCTCCCCAAGACAAGAACTAACAGACTTAAAAACTCCTTTGTCCCACACGCCATCAGACTGTTTAACTCCTCTCTGGAGGGGAGAGGGAGGGGAAACAGGAGGACAAAGGAGGGGGGAACAACTAAGCTGTAGTGCCTCTTCACCTCACTGTGCAATACCTTTTGTGCAATACTTTTGTAAATAGTCAACAGTGCAATAGACTCAATACTTGAAATGTGCAATTCATTCACTTGTATTTTTATTTTTTATTCCTATTTATTCTATTTATCCCCTTCGTATATTTTATTTATATTGTCTCTGTATTTATATATATGTGTGTGTGTGTGTGTGTGTGTGTGTGTGTGTGTATGTATGTATGTATGTATGTATGTATGTATGTATGTATGTATGTATGTATGTATATATATATATATATATATATATATATATATATATATATATATATATATAATATTCCGTAACTCTGTAACTTCTGTCGGTGCTGTGCTTTTTTGGAAATCGAATTTCCCAGAGGAACCCACCCGAGGGATTAATAAAGTTCTATCTAATCTAATCTAATCTAATCTAATCTAATCTAATCTAATCTAGAGTAACAGTTCAGTCTTTGTCTGGATGTAACAGAAGAATGAGCTCCGACACAGGTCTCAAAAATACTTTTGTCCCATCTTGCCTGGATACCTTCACCTCCGCTGTGCGGACCTTATTGTCCTGGCTAGGGAAGACTTGGGTGATTACTCCAAGAGGCCATTCATTTCTCTAGAGCTGCTGATCTCTTAGAAGTACAATGCTCCCAGGCTCCAGATTGGGGTGACTGTCCTGCCACTTTCTTCTTGGCTGCAGTGAAGAAAGATACTGTCGTCTCCATTTGCTCCAGAAAGTCTGGGCCAGATGCTGCACCTGACGCCATTGTTGTTTACACATATCTTTGACATTGGAGTCTTCAGGTGGAGCTGATGGAGTGCCCATCTTCTGAGTTAAGAGAGTGGCTGGGGTTAGTAGAACTGGGTCACTTGGATCAGTAGATACTGGTATGAGAGGCCTGGCATTGATAATTGCCACCACTTCTGCCATCAGCGTAGTAAGGACCTCATGCGTCAAGTTTGATGTCTCAAGATGCAGGAACATTGAATCGAGGATTCTTTTGGCTATTCCTATCATCCTCTCCCATGCGCCACCCATGTGAGACGCATGTGGAGGATTAAAGACCCATGCACAACCTTTTCCAGCTAGGTACTTCTCAACAGACGTGGAATCAATATTGGATGGAATCTTTAGTTCAGTTGACGCACCCACGAAGTTTGTGCCTCTGTCCGAACGTATTTGTTTCACAGGACCTCGAATAGCTAGAAACCTCCTGAGGGCATTGATGAAGCATGAGGTGTCCAGAGATTCTATGACCTCTATGTGGACTGCTCTAACGGCCATACAAGTGAATATAACTGCCCATCTCTTACTATGGGCGAGACCACCTCTTGTACGCCGTGCAACAACACTCCATGGGCCAAACACGTCCAGTCCAACGTAGGTAAATGGAGGTTCCATAGAGAGGCGATCTCATGGCAGGTCAGCCATCTTTTGTTGTTCAGGGAGGCCGCGAAGCTTTCGACATGTGACACAATGGTGGATGACAGTGCTCACCAATCGCTTCATACCTATTATCCAGTAGCCTGCTGCACGGATGGCACCCTCTGTGAAGTGGCGTCCCTGGTGCAGGGTTTGTTCATGGAAATGTCTGACCAGCAATGTTGCAATATGGTACTTACAAGGAATGATCTTAGGGTTCTTTTCTTCATGAGGAACCTCTCCATGTCTTATCCGACCACCAACTCTGAGGACGTTGTGTGCGTCAATGAAGGGATCCAGGGTCCTAAGAGGACTCCCTTGAGGGATCACCTTATTGTTTTTGAGACAGGCCAACTCTTCAGCATATGCCTCTTCCTGCACAGTTTGAATAATGACGTGCTCTGATAAACTGAGTTGATCAGGTGTACCTGCTTTCTGACAGAAATGCCACCCCTTGCATTGCATGGTCCCTTTGACCTTACGTGTGTGAAAGCTGTTCACAATGTGAAGGAGATTAGCAATGGCACGTTTCAAAGCTTGCCAGGAAGAAAATTTGGAGAAACGGTGGGACCCAAGTAGTGTGCGAGAAGCCTGTGTTTGCAAAGTAGAGATTTGCGGGCTGATCTCAGCGTCCATGTTTGCATCCACAAGCTCAAAGGATTCTGGTTCTAGAGAATCTTGCATAGGCTCAGTCAGAAAAGGAGGTCCAGTGAGCCAAGAGGTATCTGAGAGAAAGGCAGCCGGTACAGACCTTGTCGCACAGTCTGTTGGATTTTCCCCTGTAGACACGTACTTCCACTGCTTAGGATGAGAGGACCTTCTGATGCGGACAATACGATTGCTGACATACACATAAAAGCGTCTTGTCTCGTTATTTATGTATCCGAGCACTACTTTGCTATCAGTGTAGAAGGTGATAGCATCGATGCGCATGTCAAGCTCTGATGATATGAAATCTGCTAACTCCACGGCAAGTACAGCTGCACAAAGCTCAAGTCTGGGGATTGTGTGTTCAGGTCTGGGTGCCAGCTTCGCCTTACCCATAACAAAGCCAGTATGAGTATTCCCTGCTTCGTCCACCACCCTGAGATAGGCAACTGCTGCAATAGCCATTGTTGACGCATCAGAAAAGACAAACAGTTCTCTCGTCTTTGTTGTTGAAAGAAAGGCTTTGGTATAGACTCTTGGGATCATCACGCAACTTAGGTCTTTTAGTGAATCCCGCCAAGACTTCCATTGTTCCTGCATCCCTTCAGGGAGCTGAGAATCCCAGTCACATCTTTGTTGTGTGAGCTCTCTTAGAATGTGCTTCCCTTGAATGGTCACGGGAGCCACAAATCCCAAGGGGTCATACACGCTATTTACCACTGATAGGATGCCTCGGCGTGTGAAAGGCTTCTCTTCTTTGTTGACTTTAAAAACAAACATGTCGCACTCCAAGTTCCAATTTAGTCCCAAGCTGCGCTGTACAGGTAGAATATCTGAGCTCAGATCCAAATCCTTCAAGTCATTTGCGCGATCTTCAGGTGGGAAAGCCTCCATGACCTCTTTGCTGTTAGAGGCGATTTTGTGGAGCCTCAGGTTGGAGTTTGCCAGAACATCCTGAGTTTTCTTCAACAGACAGACAGCACTTTTTACACTTGAAAAAGATTTAAGTGCATCATCGACATAAAAGTCATGGCAAACAAACTGTTTCACCTCGGGGTCATGATGTGGTCCTCCATCCATCGTGGACTGCCTGAGGCAGTAAATGGCAACCGCTGGACTAGGACTATTACCGAACACATGTACGGTCATGCGGTACTCAATGACATCCTGTGTAGGACTGTTGTCTCTGAACCAGAAGAACCGTAGGAAGTTACGATCTTCTTCTCTCACAAGAAAGGAATGAAACATCTGCTTGATGTCTGCAGTTACTGCAATGGCATCCTTGCGAAACCTCATCAGAACTCCCAGAAGTAGGTTGTTGAGGTCAGGTCCTTTCAAGAGAACATCATTCAGAGACACTCCCTCATGCTGTGCACTTGAGTCAAAAACAACACGGATGTTGCCAGGCTTCTTTGGGTGGTACACTCCAAAAATGGGTAAATACCATCGTTCCTGGTTTGGAGTGAGAGGAGGAGCAACTTCAGCATGACCATTTTCGAATATTTTCCCCATGAATGAGAAGAAATGTTGGGACATCTCAGGTTTCCTTGCTAAGTTGCGTTTGAGGGAGCTGAAGCGGTTAAGAGCTTGCTGTCTGTTATCAGGGAGGTGTTGTCTTGGCTGCCTAAATGGCAAAGGAGCTACCCAGCTGTTACTGGCATCCTTCTTGAGCTCTCGTTTCATTATTGCCATAAAGGCAAGATCTTCAAACGATGGTGCTGGTTTATTATCCTCTCGAGTAAGCTGGAACACTGTGCAGCCTAGCCCACCATCTTCTACATCATAGGCACACTTTGAATGTTCGGGACCATATCTCTCTTTAACCTGGAGAACACTCGGACATGGTTCAAAAATAGTAGGACGAGACTGTTCAAGAGCATTGGTGAAGTACGTGTTCACACTGCGTGGCTTGTGAACACGTCCCAAACAGACATTGCCCACAATCACCCATCCCAACTCAAGTTTCTGAGCATAGGGGGCATCAGGCGGGCCATTGATGTATTTGTGAACCTTATGAAGTCTAATGACGTCACGTCCAAGTAAGAGCATAATGGGAACATCAGGTTCAAACTCTGGAATAAGGTGAGCAACTGGTTTTAGATGATCATGGAGGAGAGCAGCACTTGGTGATGGAATCTCTGCTCTGTTGTCTGGTATCTCACTACACTCCAACAGGCCTGGTAGTAGCTGAACTGTTTTACAATCCATTGACTCTATACAGAAGCCTGAAGCTATCCTCCCCATGTTCTCAGTCACACCAGAGCATGTCTTCAGTGTGTAAGATGCAGTAGGGCATTGCAAGTCAAACTTCTCAAAGAAATCTGAGTGAGCCAAAGATCTATTACTCTGCTCATCTATAATAACATAGGCCTTAATGGCCTTTTCACGTTCTCCTTTAGGATAGACTCTGGCCAGGCAGATCTTGGAGCAGTTCTTAACAGTGCGGTCCTCTCCACAGATCTCGGTACACTGAGCAGTAACTTCTGAAGTTTGTGTGGGTTCTGGCTCCCCGCCATGCTCCAAAGGAATGCTTATGTTCTTTATCCACGGTGCCTGACCTGGATGTAGAGCAGATGAGTGTCTATCACTGTTGCATTCAGTACACTTAATGATACTTTGGCATTCACTCGCGGTGTGCGTTGAGGAGTTGCAACACGTAAAACAGATGCCATTCTCCCTGAGAAAGTTCATTCTTTCTTCGAAGTGTTTCTCTCGAAAGGCACGACACTTTTGTAATGTGTGAGGTTTCTTATGTATAGGACATCTCCTATCTGGATCCTCCACGTTGTTTTTGTTTCTGTTGTCTGAGCGAGCAGCAGGTGACACTTCTGTTTTGTTGACTAAAATCTCCCTTTGTCTACTGTTTTTCCAAGGAGGTTTTTCCATTTTAACCATCTCGGTTTGAGAAACAAAGTTGAAACTTGGATCATTCCTCATCTGTGCTTGCTGGTAGATGAAAGAAACGAACACTGAGAATGGGGGGAATGTTACACAATGTGATTGTTTGTAACTGGATCCATGAGAAAGCCATTTTTCTTGTATACCATATGGTAATTTTTGGGCTATTGCATTTACACCTCTGGGGGTATCAAGATACAAAAGACCAGGCAGATCTCCCTCGGCCTTGGCGGCATCTAGTTCCATCAGTAAATCACTGAGGTCCCGGAGCTTGGAGTAGTCTTTATTGCCAATTTTGGGGAAACTATCCAGTTTTTGGAACAAAGCTTTCTCAATAGCTTCAGATGAACCGTAAGAAGCATCTAGTCGGTTCCAGATCATGCTCAGCCCTTTAGCTGGTTGATTTATGTGGACGGACCTAATACGCTTTGCATGCTCAGCTGATTCACTTCCCAGCCATTTGACAAGAAGATCCATTTCTTCATCACTTGTTAGATTCAAGTCTCTCACCGCATTCTGGAATGAACGTCGCCAGGCCCTGTAGTTTTCCGGTCTATCGTTAAATTGTAGTAGACCACTTGTAACGATCTCACGTCGTGCTAGAAATCTGACAAAGTCTGTCACATGTGGATCAGTGGAGTAACTAGGCCGCTGAGAGTTACCATATGGGTGATGGGGAAGAGCTTCCATGGCGCTGTTGGTCTTCCAGGGTGGCTGATGTGCAGTTACACTGCATGAAGGCCTTAGAAAATCTTCATAATCATTTTCTTTGAGTGCTCCGTAGTAGTGGTGCTCTGTCTGTTGAGCTGAGTTGCGATTCACATCTGATGTGACAAAGGGGTTAAGGCTATTTTGTTTACATGGAGGAGGCAGTGGAGTATCAAAGACAGTAATAGCAGCGTTGGGGGGACCATCACTCAGCGAATTGAGACGGGGCATGCACACCGTATTATGCAAAGGTTCCTCAGGAAGCGGCTGCTGTGTCTCATCCTGCAAGGGTAAATCCTCCTGTGATGCCATCTGGATGTCTCTTGATACTTCGGCTTGTTTCTCCACATACTCTTTTGTACGCTCAACAGAGTCGACTGATGTTGCAATGAGAGGAAGTTTACAACTGTGTTTTCCTTCACTAACGCCAACCGCTGCTTCTAAAGCTTCTGCCTTTGCTACAGCTGCAGCAGTTTCCTTTTCTGTGGTCAGCATTTCTATAGAAGCTTCCAGACGAGCCTTTTCCATTTTTAACTTCATTTCTTGCTCTGCAAACGCTAAACGTGCCTTTGCTGCTTCAGCATTAGCCCTAGCTCTTGCAGCTGCAGTGCTGGTAGCCGATCCATGAGAACGTGTGGTTGACATAGAAGCATAAGACCGTGTCTTCACTGATGATGGCTTTGAATCCATAGTGTAGGCAAGTAGAGGCTATGTAGCGTGATAGCAGTAGTTGTTGTCACATGCACTGTGTTACCTTGTCTGTAACTCAACGTCTTTTCACTGTACTGTCTTTCCCTCTTCACACTGCACAGAAGAGGAACTGGCAGCAAGGTTCAACACTTTTCTTCCATCAAGACTCTGAAGACCATTACTCTTTGTCCACAGGTTTAATGATGTAGAAAGTGTGAAACTGAAACAAACATAACACAATTACAATTACAGTATATTCTTTAAATCTTACATATACACTGTACCTACAAGTCTACAATAATCTAAATCAACGTAGCGTAGCACTTTAGCTGCAAGAATAAGCATTAGCCGTGCTCTAAACATGTGGTTTCAACAACGTATCAAAGTTACACATTAAACTTCCCTCATGTCACAAAATACAACCACAGAACTACAGATAAGCATCAAATAAACAATATACATACAGACGATGCTCCAAAAGACGAAGGATTGAAGGCAGATGCATGTGGATTCATGGCAGTCTCCTTGGCCATGTGCAAACTTCACTAAACCTTACTACTTCCTGCTTCCTGTGATGTCACCAGGTATCAGAACTCTTAAAGGGACAGCTGCCCTAACACTATCGGCACACAGGGATCAAACCAGTTAGCTTTACCTCCTGAGCTACAGCAAGAAGGTCCTTGGATGGGAGCCTTCTTGCTGTGAGTTAACAGTGCTAACTACCATGCCAATGGGCTAGCTACTCATTTAATTAAGTATAAAATTAACATCTCTATGAGAAAAAAACCCTTTGTTTTCAGTATCCTGTGGGGCAACTTTGTGAAGTAATAACTAAACAGTTCTTGTAGCTGTTGTTCAGTCCTCGATGGCTTGAGCTCATTCGGACGAACTTCAGCCGTAAGATGTTGGTGGGTTTCCTCACATGTTCTCCATTTTACTGGATAAAGATCATGACTCTTAAAGTCAAAGTTTCTACTTTTTTCTCTTTGACATTTCTTTGTTAGGTTGCTGTTTTGCTGAAGACTTAGTTTAGTGAAAGACGTTCTGAGATTTGCCTTTTGAAGCTAATGGGACCAGTTTCCTAATATGATCCCATTAAGTTTTTATCTTACAATATGAAGAGTTGTCCACACAACATTGTTCCAGTAGCCTTCTAGTTTGTTACGTAATCACAAACAGAGTGGTTGCTTTATCCTTCAGCTCCTTACAAGCTTCGTCCTCCCAGACTACAGACTAATCTTTGTTGGTTGGCCAGCCGGGGAAGGTAAAGATGGTCATCACGCCCATCATTTGTACCAAATCTAAATGCTTTAGTGACGGTTCTGTATCATTCTCAACCTGATAAAGATCACCAACAGAGGTGCCCACTCAAACCAGATTGTTATCCAATCGCAGAACACGAGTGGGTGTTCCTCAACTGTTAGATGGGCTGATTTACAGTTAGAGCCATGCCTGGATATCAGCCAGGGCGTACAGTAATTCTTAAACATGACTTCATTCTGAGCACTTAATGCTTGAGTGTCAAAATGGGGATTTTTCAAAACCCTGTACAGACTAAACTTTCCTGTTATTACTGTTCTCATTTATAAAGTTGTGTTTCATCAACATGAACATTATACCTAACAGGTGAATGTCGGGACAGTATGTCCTGGTTTCTTAACATAAAACTCATTGCTGCAGCCAGAGGCAGCACAAATATGGTCCTCTTAGACCAGGGGTGGGCAACTCCAGGCCTCGAGGGCCGGTGTCCCTGCAGGTTTTAGATGTGTCTTGAACCAACACAGCTGATTTAAATGGCTAAATTAGCTCCTCAACATGTCCCAGAGTTCTCCAGAGGCCTGGTAACGAACTAATCATGTGATTCAGGTGTGTTGACCCAAGGTGAGATCTAAAACCTGCGGGACACCGGCCCTCGGGGCCTGGATTTGCCCACCCCTGTCTTAGACTAGTTTTTAGTTTTAGTCCCCTTGTTTTCGAGTGAGTTATCGGTTCTGTCACTAGTTTGCTAACGTAAACTAATGTAAGTCTAAGAGCCGTAACAAACCTACTGACCCTGTGATGCTACGTTCTGGCAAAATGGTGCTAAACATGATCTAAAAAACGTTAACTTTCAGCTCTTATTTCTTAAACGCAGCTCCCAGAAACTGTTGCATCTACGTCAGCTTTTAGAGCAGGGCTCCATGGTGTAAATCAGCCTTTGTAGTGTTTCACCACTGCTTTAAAGTACCTGTGTTTTCACTTTTCAGACCCAGAAGATATTACATCTTTTATACGAACAGTATCTAAGGCTACGTTCACACTGCAGGCGAAAGCGCATCAAATCCGATTTTTTTGACCCTATGCGACCCATATCCGATCATGCTATGACAGTGTGAACGGCGCAAATCCGATATTTTCAAATCCGATCTGGGTCACTTTCGTATGTGGTACTGAATCCGATACATATCCGATGTTTTAGAAAGCGACTGCTGTTTGAACGGTCAAGTCGCATTAAATCCGCCTTTTACGTCACCGACACAAGACTGAAGCCAATATCAGCGCCCGAGAAGCGCCCGAGAAGACATCGCGAACGCTTCCTAGCCATCCAGTGTAGATGTCAGTGAAACTGTTGGGAAGACAACGTAAACATTTCATTTGTACTGTATAATCTGCAGATTCTGACAGAAATCTGCAGCTATCCTTTGAAGCACCGCTCCTCTCTTAAACAGCAATAAGGATCATTATTAGGTTATTTACATTATTATGTAAATAACAAAATAACTTAAAGCAAAAATTGGGAAACGTAAAGTCCGAAGTCTTTATATTAACGGCCATCAGTCAAACAATACTGTTTGTTCTTGGTCTAAACAGAGCGCGTTGTGTGTGACATCTTCTTTTGCGCATGCGGGCCGCTTTGAGCGTTCACACTAGAGCGCGTTTGCTGTCGCATTTTATTTGTAGTGTGAACGAGGAGACAAAAAAATCGGATTTGATCAAAAAATCGGAATTGAGCATTAAGACCTGCAGTGTGAACGTAGCCAAACTCTTTGTAGCGTGAGTGGACCGGAGCAGAAAAAGCTTTGCTCAAACGAACCGTCCATTTACAAAAGAGATTTTAAAAAAATGTCCATTTCTCTAGATTCAAACTTATTACAAAATCGACAAAAGTGCAGAAGTTGACTTTGGAAAGAAAAAAGATATTATGTTGCAGCTGAACTATATGTCAAACATTTTAAATAGTAATAGTAATGCTGGTGTCCCTGCACGACTGTGTTCAATCTAATCAAAGTGGTCTTTTCTGCAGCTTTCAGACTTGCAGTGGGGCATAGTGGAAGCTTTAGCAGGAACATCAGTGCACTGTCACATAGATAAATATAAGGTGTCCTGAAACTTTTGGACTTCAATGAAATGTTTCAGCATATGATAAACGCTATCAGGAGGAGATGCTGTGTCGCAACCCGCTCGTCTTTTCTGACATTGCCGAGTATCTTTGCTCCGTTTCACTGGTGAAAGTATGTCAGTGGGTTACATTGACACAAGTGCAAAGCTGCAGGGAGGGGAGGGAGGAGTCAGTGAACTGGGTCACATGGTTTTCACACTGATCGCTACTCGAAACAGAGCTGAAAGCCGTCGAGCACACGCCTGGACTGGAGCTCCAGGAACGAGTGAACGCTGCACATTTGATCGTCGCCTCGGCCGATTTTCTGGTTGTTTTAGGGGGAAAGTACATCTCCACCGGGCTGCTTGTAAAGCCGACCGTAGCGTGTAGGGTCTGAACTAGGCTTATGTCTTTGGTTCAAACTTAAAGACGGTTAGTTTCTCTTACTGGGACCAATCAGCGACTTTTCAGTTGCTGAACACTAAAACTGAGAAAACGGCTTTGGCACCGAGGTAGCAGAGGAGGAAACCCCCAGACTCACAGGACATGGAGTCCACCAAAGCTGGTAAGTACGCCTGACAGCATCTGCACCCGGCGACGGGGGGCGTACTGTACTTACCTCCTGCCTTTGGCTTCAGTCGAACCGGAAAAGTAACACGACCGGTCACATTCTGACTGTATTTCTTGTTTATTGTGGACTTTCTGTCGAACCCACTTGTTACTGTTAAAGTGGGTTAGGGCCACCGTGGGCGGTTGTTGTTACACCAGTGTTTGGCTTCCGTGGCACTGCAGTCATCTCGGCTCACATGGACCCGCCAGCCTAGCCATGTGCACTTGTGTTTACGCTCCCCGTGCGTCTCAGCTCATTGGCCGCGCGGTGCAGTGACGTAGGCGTTGCATAATTTCTCCCAGCTCGATGTGTGCAGTCTCGCCGTGATACACGTGAGGCCTCTCATGGCAACGCGAGCTGACCTAGTTTTCCCGGGGAAAGCGCATGCGTGCTCCAGGTGGGGTGCGTTTAAACCCCAACACCAGCAGCTGTGGTGCTTTGCTCATGGGACGGGGAAGGCTTTTTGTGTAAGAAACGTACGTTAGTAACATGATTAATAATAAACGTCACGATATGACCCGCTGTATTCAGTTTCTATGTTACCATTGATTTAATAAAAACAACATTGAATAAAAAAATAATAATAAAAAACCGGAAGTCCACAGTTGTCTTCGTTTGCTCAACTCTCGAGCTCATCGTCTGTCCGCTGACAGCACTCGAACTAAGATATTTCCCGAGGGCCGTAAACGCAGCCTCGGTTGTTTCCAGCTCGTATAAAATGATCTAATTACGCAGAGTTAGATAAACATTAGAGCTGGAGACGGTCACTGAGTTAGTTACAGGTTTGACTCATATTTTCCTGTTTCACTCATGATGCTGGATACACAGTAACCTGATAATCCCATGAACTAAACCTCATTTTTGAAGCATTCAAAGAGGCTGCGTGAGCTCTGAGTCATCACTGGCACTTTTTCACCTCATACTTTTCCTTTGCTGTGTATTAATGGGGGACAATCTTTATATATTTCTTTTAAAATGAAAAGTGTATAAATGAAGGCATGTATTCGATCTGTTTTTACGACTGTGAATGACTGAACTACATACACACCCCTGCCAGGCTGACATTATGTAATCGCTGTTACCTAATCATAAAGAATGGGAGAGGAAGAAATCAGGTCAGCCTGTGCTGAGGGTGGAGCTCCCTGGTGCAGCAGCCCGTCTCTGCGGCGTTTACTGGCCCAAGAAATGTTTGTCGTATTCTCGTCTGCCCTCTTTACTTTAAGCTGGTTGGTTTTCACACAGGGAAGGTGTCTGTAGCTGGGGGGGTAAGTCAGGGAGAAAAGCGCCACCTACAGAAACCATGGCGACATTACAGCGTTCAAACAGGGCTCAGGTTATACCGATGAAATAAACGGTGTAACTGACAACGAGCAAAAGAAGACACGCACATCTGGTAGCTTCTTGTGATTGCAGTAGAGTGTGACGATGAAGTGAGTTTCCTTTTTGTCCTAATGCAGAAACAATCAGTAAAGTTTGATAAAGTGCACATTAAAATCAAATCAGAAATGTGTTATCAGGCACGAGATGGACTCATTTTATTACAGTGAGGTCACCCATTACTGAGGTGTCTGTCAGGCCCTCAGCTGAGCGTTTCTCTCCGTTGCCGTCTTGCTGTTCTGAGACTGCATATGAGGAGCACGGGGTGGGTCCTGAACCACACACTCATCCTCTGATGGTTGTGATTGGAGGAGCGGTTAGCCACTGAGCAGCTCCTGGGTGAGCGTCCTTATTGACTCTAATAAAGACCATAATTGACTGAATGGATTCATATGACCTGAAAGTAAAGTGAGGAAAGCGTTTACAGAGGTCACAGGGACACGAGGGCTGGTTGCAGACCATTAGACCAATACAGGTCACGTTTCAGGAGCTACATTCATCTTTGATACTGTCTATTTTCCTCATAAAATACATGAGAAGTTTTCAGTGCAAGCTCACACAGTAGGCTTTGCTTCATTGTTACAGTCCCTGTTCTCACAGTCCGTTTCCTCCCCTCTCTGCTGATCGCTCGCCAGGAGGCGTAATAGCCTACATCAGCTCGTCCAGCTCTGCCTCCAGCCCAGAGTCGTGTCACAGCGACTCCTCCAATGGCAGCTACCAGTCGTCCTCCCCGCCCCGCGGGTCCCCGCCTAGCCACGGACAGCTGAGGCAGCCGCTCGACCCCACGATGGCCGTAGGAGGCCTAAAATTGCCACGGACTCAGAAAGGTGGACGCTCGTCGTCCACAGCAAAGACTGGCATCACAAGTAAGTTGGACACTCTCATATGTGTCTTCAGATGCTGCCTGTGTTAAGTCTAGGAATCAGTGCAGCATGTCAGGCCAGTGAGAGCATTACATGACTTAAACATCTCAAGGACATTATTGGAATCTGCCCAAAACAAATGTTGACATTTTAACTTCCAGGTAGCTTGTTTCAGCCGCCGTCACTTAGGGCTGAACGATTATGGAAAATAATCTAATTGCGATTTTTTGCCCCAATATTGCGATTGCGATGCGATATGCGATTATTTTTTAAGGTATTTGTCTTCTGTATTATTAAACAAAGACAAGCAATACATCATATAGTATGGCCAATACTATATTACATTAATTTTAAACTGTTCTTTCCTGGAAGACAGACCTCTGTTATGATGACATGAGGTGATGCATGAATTGATGACTGACATTTTTATTTAACTTCTTCAATCACAACAGTATATTTGAACATACACAATAGTTTATTTTTAGCTTACAAACATCTGAGCATAAAGTGCTGACAAGGAACCCTGGTGTAAACATTAAAATGAAAGTCAGTACAATGTTCAGATTGCAGAAATATACATAAACAAAATCAGTGGCTTTACCACACTCAGTTTTTCGACATCTGTGAACTACTAGACAGTCATTCAATTAAAAAATAATATTAAATAAATAAAACTAATAAATAAAAAATACACACATCTTACTGATCTCTGCAGTCAGTAACATTACACATAAAGTGCAAACATAATAGCAATTGTATAAACACACACACAAACACGCCTTTAAAGTTTAAAGGCGTGAAATTGGACGGTCTAGTTCTGATTAGCGTCACCGCTGTCTCGGTGGAGTTTAATAAACTCGGCCGTCTGCTTCTTGCTATCTAAAATATAACCAGACACTGGTGTAAATTCTCGACTGTCTCATACTTCTGTTTAATAAGTTTTCTGTTTGACGTTTAGTCAGCTGTGTGAAAACCAAGGAGGAACCCACCCGGGGGATTAATAAAGTTTTATTTTATCTAATCTAATAACTTTAATCTCAGCCAAACCGATTTACTCACGAACAAACAAAACACTGAAAAAAGCCCAACAATAACATTTTTAGGTTGTCTAAGTGACTTATATATTACGTTTAACCCGAGCAGCGAAACTCCGCGGTGATCTGAAAATGATGTGCCGGGAGTTGTGCCGTTCTCGGCCGCATCAGTAACCCTCGAGGTCCCGGCTAGCTGTCGAGCTGGTGGGTAGCAGACGCCTCTGAAAACGTCGAAGCACTTTTGCAAATATGGGATGTCTTGATAAACCGAGCAGATATTTGATGTTTACACAACTACTTTCTCACCTGAAAATATGTTAAAAGTTTATTTTGTGACCCAGAAAGATTAGTATGAGTAATTTTAAAACTTAGTAGCGGCCGCCATTGTTGGAAACTGGAGTTTGGCTGGGCCGCGCTATGAATTCTGGGATATGGTAGTAATTTGGACAGCCTTCGGCGCGTCGCTGTGACGTAATCGGTCTACAAATGCGGCCTCAGGAGGATGCAGCCCATGAATTTGGACATGTCCAGAGTATAATCGCAGCCTTTGCGGTTAGAAAATTGCACTTGATCATGTCGCGATATATCGCAAATGTGATATATCGTTCAGCCCTACCGTCACTGCACCAAGAACATCTCACAACTAATGTTCTCTCTCTGAAGACGGTTGAAATGAAACCAGAGGCTGTTTAGGAGAAACCCAAGACAGAGCCAGCACGATCTTCCTGTAGACGGCTAATGACTTTTACATGTGACGTGTTTGTGTCTATAAATAAATTCTCAACATAAACCTTCACAGAGCAGTTTATCAGAAACAGCAGTGTGATGTTGAGGCTGTAGTGACGGGCAGGGATGTGAACTGTACCACATCAGGGCTCGCAGAATCGCTAGCCCCACGGAGCTAGCTAGCTATCTCAGCCCCGCCCGTCAGGCTATATGATAACCCGACGGGCGGGGCTGAGATAGATTTTGGTCGCCCGACCAGAGATATCGCTAGCTCCGGGACGTCGGGCTAGCGATTGTGCGAGCCCTGCACATAATATAGCACAGCAGGTTATTTGAGAGTGGTTTAGTTTCCTCTTCTTCTACTCCTGTACCAGGACTGATGCAGAGGGTTTGGGGTTTTTTGTGAGTGGCGGCACCTACTGTTCAGGAGGAGCACTGGCGTAATGACTTGGTGACCTCGTTGGGAATAATCGGTGGGTTCCCAGTTTTTTTTTTTTTCCAGATAAACTGTAAGAATTTGTTTTTGTATTTCTCAGAAATCAACGGCCTGGTGCTGCTCTGTAAAGTGTGCGGGGACGTGGCCTCTGGATTTCACTATGGCGTCCATGCCTGTGAGGGCTGCAAGGTGAGGCTGCCTCTTTGATACGACGCAGTGTGAACTCGCAGGCAGCACAGGATGAGTCTCTGTGCGACACAGACACGAGCGTTGCGGCGTCTTTGGTTGAAGTGGGTCACTTTAGCCATCTGCACAGCTCAGACTGAAACTAGTTCACTCTGCCTTTATTTATATCTGTTACCCATCATGCTTCATGGTGCTGTGTGGCCCAGTTAGCTGGAGAACAGTGTGCTACATACCACAGCGCTCCTTAGAGGGCGAACACGCACATAATTCAGACAGTTATAAGTCACACTGTAGAAACTGTTCATTTATCTAAGAAAGAGGACAAAAGTAAGCTGTCTGTGTCTGTGAACATACTCAGGGCTTCTTCAGGAGGAGCATCCAGCAGAACATCCAGTACAAGAAGTGCCTGAAGAACGAGAGCTGCCCCATCATGAGGATCAACAGGAACCGCTGCCAGCAGTGCCGCTTCAAGAAATGCCTGCTGGTGGGCATGTCCAGAGACTGTGAGTACCCGCTCTCGTTCACTGACTCGCGCTGTGTTCGGTGAAGAGATTAGCGAGGCTGGTTTCACAGAGTAACGCTCAGCACGCCATTTTCTAACACGTAAAACAGGTTACGGTCAATTTCAAAGCTATAAAAGCGAATAAGTGTCATTTTCTAGTCAGACGGTTGGTGGTTAGATTCCCCCGTCTGCTTGCCAAAGTTTCCTCAGGCAGAGTTCTGCTCGTGTGAGTGTTAGCAGAGAAACAACGTACCTGTGTGAATGCGTGTGAATGGAAAATGAGGCATTCTGCAGGAGAGCGCTACATGAAAACCAAAGTGTTCAAAATACAACATTAAGAAACGCTTTTAACAAAGAAATCACGAAGCTCAAACTTTTAATTGAGCCTTTTCTGTTATTTTTGTTTTAAAAAGATGCCGTTCATTAGTCCTTTTGGCTCAGTTAGTAGTGACAGATGGAAATAGTCCAGCATCACTGACTGTGGAAGGACGTTGGAGTTTAATGATGACATGGTTAAGGGGCAGTAATTCTCAGTATGACTGGATTTGTTTTGAAGGCAGTAATCATGAGGTGTGAAGCTAACGGTTGGAGAAGAGTAAGATGTCCTCCTTTTAAATTCCTGTTTAACGAATGTCTGAGACTTGGGCAAAAATCAAGGAGATTCTCTTCTCGCTCTTCAGCTGTACGCTTCGGCCGGATCCCGAAGCGAGAGAAACAGCGCATGCTGCTGGAGATGCAGAGCGCCATGAACAACATGATGAACAACAGCCAGCTGCAAAGCCAGCTGTACAGCAGCCAGAGCCTGCCCATTGTTAAACCGCTGCCAGCCGGCGCCACCGAGCCTACCTCAGACGATGCCGTCCCCGCCGCCTCCTGCTCTCCTTCCTCCTCACCTCACTCCAGCCAATCAGACTCCAGCTTAGACCCAGAACCCGCCGCGTCGATGGACACCAGCCCCAGCTCGGCCTCGCCCAGCGCGTCGGACAGCAGCGAGGAGGAGGTGATCGGCTCGGTGACCAGGGCCCACCAGGAAACCTTCATGTACAACCAGGAGCAGAGCAGCCTGCCATCCCAGGCCTCGCAGCCCGCGAACACCCTCGGCTGTGGCCTCGCCAAAACCCCCACCGACAACCAGACGCAGGAGCGGCAGGGCACCTGGGACCACCGCAAGAGCCCGGTCACGGTGGCCCGGCACTCCACCTTGAGCCTTGACCCCCAGGGTCAGGAGGTCAACCAGTGCCCCTTCGGGCTGTCCAGGACGGCTGCCACCAGCCACTTTCCAGCATATACACATGGAGCTTTCAGGGCACCGTCCACAGAAGGCTCCACCAATGGATCGTGCAGCATCGCCCTGTGGAGAGGAGGCAACAGGATGCATCTGGTAAGCTGAACAGAGGGCAGTGGATGGTAACAGTTTAGGCAAGCCATTAAAAATCAATGTCAAGGTGTAAAAGCGGACTTTGTAAAATAAAAAGCCTTTTAAATGAAAGTGTCTGTTTGTTGTTTGGATAGATGCTCCTGCCTCTGTATGCATGAATAGATGTGAATAGAACAGCTGCTTTTAGGGCAAAAACAAACTCTAGAAGTCTCACCAAAACAAAGCTTCTGTTTTAGAGCGCAATGAAAATCACTCCGTTTGTCCCAACAGCAGCATGAAGCCATCGTGTCTGTGATTAGTTAGTGAAAAGGAGGTTTCAGAGGTGTGGATGCACTCGTGTCCAAACTGAAGGCCCGCTCTGATCCGCAGGTTTGTCCGATGAACACTTCGCCTCACGTGGACCCTCAGAAGTCCGGCCACGAGGTGTGGGAGGAATTCTCCCACAGCTTCACCCCGGCGGTCAGGGAGGTGGTCGAGTTTGCCAAGAAGATCCCAGGCTTCAGAGAGCTTTCCCAGCATGACCAGGTCAGCCTTTTGAAGGCTGGCACCTTTGAGGTAATTCATTGAATTTTCTTACGTATTGCAGTCTTGTTTAGTCTGTCTGTAGTAATCTGGGGCACTCTGTGGCCTGCAGGTGTTGGTGGTTCGGTTTGCCTCGCTGTTTGACGTGAAGGACCGCACTGTCACCTTTCTCGGAGGGAAGAGGTACAGCGTGGACAGTCTGAGGGCCCTGGGGGCCGGGGACCTGCTCAACTCCATGTTTGACTTTAGTGAGAAGCTCATGAACCTGGGTCTCAGTGAGGAGGAGATGAGCCTGTTTACTGCTGTGGTTCTGGTCTCTGCAGGTGGGTTATCAGACGATCCATCCACTGATAGCGACGCATAAACCACCGTCAGTGTTTGTATCCAAAATGATGAGAACAGGTAGAAAAATTGGCTCATTAACTTTGTTTTTCCTGCCTGAGCTTTGACTGCACTGTAATGGTACAGATTGGCGAGTTGGCGCCACCTGCTGTTTATCTGATGAACACTCACAGCAGGACTGAGCTCAGCTGTTTCAGTGTAAACACATTTAAACTGAGTCAGGCTTTAAAATATTCCTCTGCTGTGACCTGAGCACACGTGAGGCAAACGGTTTCAGTTTGTGCAAAATTGCATTAATTCCTAGAGCATCACGGACACGCTGAACACTGACTTTGGTCAATCATATGCTGTAGAGTGACAGTCCATCATGTCATTATCACAAACACGTTAACCTGACACGAGACTGCGACTAACCACGCGGGTCACACGGCCGTTTTTCTTGTTTGTCAACGTATCGCTAACTGAGGCCTCTCCTCCCTGCTACCTCTTCCTCTCCCAGATCGATCTGGCATCGAGAACGTGAACTCCGTGGAGGCCCTGCAGGAGACGCTTATCCGCGCCCTGCGGAGCCTCATCACCAAGAACCACCCCAACGAGGCCTCCATCTTCACCAAACTGCTGCTCAAGCTGCCCGACCTGCGTTCCCTCAACAACATGCACTCTGAGCAGCTGCTCGCCTTCAAGGTCCATTCCTGAACTTTCCTAAAGTACTTGATGCCGTCCGCCCCCACTTCACCTGAAAACATTGCACCCGAGACAAAAGCAGCCCTAAAGGCCGCCTGGAGCACCAGCTCCACCCGACCACACCTGCACGGGCCTTTGGGTTTAGCTCTTTGTCTAAAAAGTCAAGTGGAAGTTGTACTGTAGGGCGTGACGGCCTGTGTGACGGTAATGCAGACGCACAGACACTCTGACTGGTGTACATGTCTCTCGTGTTTGTGTGTAGCAGCTGTACAAAGATTAGATGCACTTTCCTGTATAGTGTCGATGGTATTTTTGCATTCATAGTGCAATATGTGACTGCTTCTGGGTCTGAGTCTAAACGTTTCCCTGCGGTGGTGCACGTTAAATTGAACTGGTGCTGCTCTCGCGGGACGAAAAACGCGCTGGAGGTAAAGTTCTCTTTAAAAGCAGCTGAAACTGAGGAGTCTGTGCAGGAAAGCTGCTTTCAGTTGGAGCAGCAGGGAAACCTGAACGTGGCGTCTTTGGACAGATTTGGGAAGCAGACGCTTGATTTCATCCACGTGTGTTCGTGCCATGATTTGTTTGTTTTGTGTTCTAAATTATTTGGGCATTGTGACAAATCGAACGTGTCAGAGTCGCTCTTTACTGAGATCAGTATAAATGAAGACTGAAGCCATGAAATGAAATTGTGGACTTTGTCTTCTTTCTCGTGACATCTCCGAGAGTCTGGACAGAAATGTCACCTCGTAGTCACCAGCAGCTTCTGCACGCTTCGTTACACGTCTCTACGCTTTTACAGAGACTCTGTTCTGTAGCTGATGCAGGTCCATGTATGACGATTTCACATAAGTCTGATTGTAAAAGTGTTTGTAATGTAAAGACATGAGCAGAGCTGCTGGTGAAACACTCAGCCTTTTATTCTCCACGACTTCTATTATTGCAGTGACATGTTCTGAAAGGATGCAGTATGCATAGATTTCTATAGAAATATATTATCATATAAACATAACTGTATGTGTGTGTATATAAATAATATGAATGAATAAATTTTCTAAATGGTGTGTACAAGCTGTGGTTATTTAAAACGTGTCGTTCCCGATAATCATGACGACTGCATCTTACCTATTTGTAGGAAAATGTTCTCTTCGGCAGTTAAGAAGCCTTTGCCTCGTCTCCATCCTCTGACCTCTGACCTGCGTCTTCATTTTCAAAATGCATCATGAGGAGGACGGGGGAGGCCTACGAGGAGCTGTTCCTGAGCATGACTCAGATAATCAAACTTTCTGCTTGTTACTGTTTCTCCGTGTGATTAAAAAAAAATATAAAAATATGCGCACTTTTATCTGAGACCACGTGCAGCTTTAGTGCAGTTTGAGTAAAACTGAGTGATCTCTGAAGCCGGCGACACAGAACTCAGTTTGAATTTTAATCGTCTCGCATACACGTGAATATTCTCTTCTACTTACTACTACTCATCTAAAGTGCAGTTTCAGCTTCATGATTGTATGAACTGCTCTGACCGTCTGAGCTGGCCTGTGTGTTTCTTCCTTTAAACAGTGGATCAACCACAGGTGTGTCATGTGATTTATTTCTAACGACATGAGGGAAGAATCCAGACATTTCCTGTCAGACTGCTTGTCAGTCAGCTGTCCTTCTGAGCCTGTGAAAATGGGAGGTTATGTATAAAAATGCCTGTAATTCCTAAACAGTTGAAATAAACGCCTTAAATGCATTTTAATCACATTGATGGAATACAGATGCAAAATCACACCTATTATCCTCTCCTGTGCTCTTCAAGAACAGTAAAGTAGAAATGAAAGTAAAACGTGTGATCGTTATGGATCACCAATAGCTAATTAATCATGTGAAAGGTTCAGACAAGAGTAGAAATTTCAGACGGTTTTATTCAATGCCTCAAGGAGTGAATAAAATAGGACCTTCACAGCAGGGTTGACATATAAACGCACACACATCTATGTAATTCTCTCTTAAAAATGCAGCACTGAATGAAATGAAGGTTTGACTATGGCCTTTCTTTAATACGTTCTTGTGACACCAGAGGGATTCAGTAAAACGAGGTTTAGAAAGGCGACGTCTGAACCAAGTCGTGCTTATCATCCATCAGCAGATGGCAACAGTGCAGCTCAGTCTGCGTCCCTGGCTTCCGGGAGTGGCACCGAGTAAACAGACACTAACATTCACTCGACCAAATCACACAGAGCTCCAGTGTTACCACCGAGTGATGGTGGTAACACTTAAAGTTTTAAACTCAGACCTCTGTCTGCGATAATCAGTGAGAACCATCGGCTCCACCCACGTGTCCACTTCAGTTTGATTGCTGTCCTGTAAACAGAGCACAATCTGGAACCTGTCTGTTCAAACATCCTCTATCGTGTGTTCACTTATGACTTCACAGGACAAGAGCTAGACTCTATTAATGTAGTGCCGTGTCTTTATATTTTCTATTTTGCAAGGAAAACAGGAAATTAGTTCATAAATGTATTGAAATGTGCAGACACATCAATGATAGTCAATCCAATTTTATTTATGCAGCACCAAATCACAACAACAGTCGCTTCAAGGCGCTTTATATTGTAAGGTAGACCCTACAATAATACATACAGAGAGAAAAGCCCAAGAATCATATGACCCCCTGTGAGCAAGCACTTTGGCGACAGTGGGAAGGAAAAACTCCCTTTTAACAGGAAGAAACCTCCGGCAGAACCAGGCTCAGGGAGGGGCGGGGCCATCTGCTGTGATTGGTTGGGGTGAGAGAAGGAAGACAGGATAAAGACATGCTGTGGAAGAGAGACAGAGATTAATAACAGATATGATTCAATGCAGAGAGGTCTGTTAATACATAGTGAGTGAGGTAGAAACACCCAGTGCATCATGGGAATCCCCCAGCAGCCTACGTCTATTGCAGCATAACTAAGGGAGGATTCAGGGTCACCTGGTCCAGCCCTAACTATATGCTTTAGCAAAAAGGAAAGTTTGAAGCCTAATCTTGAAAGTAGAGATAGTGTCTGTCTCCTGAATCCAAACTGGAAGCTGGTTCCACAGAAGAGGGGCCTGAAAACTGAAGGCTCTGCCTCCCATTCTACTTTTAAATACTCTAGGAACAACAAGTAGGCCTGCAGAGCGAGAGCGAAGTGCTCTAATAGGGTGATATGGTACTACAAGGTCATTAAGATAAGATGGGGCCTGATTATTTAAGACCTTGTATGTGAGGAGCAGGATTTTGAATTCTGGATTTAACAGGAAGCCAAAACAGGAGAAATCTGCTCTCTCTTTCTAGTCCCTGTCAGGACTCTTGCTGCAGCATTTTGGATCAGCTGAAGGCTTTTCAGGGAGTTTTTAGGACATCCTGATAATAATGAATTACAGTCGTCCAGCCTGGAAGTAATAAATGCATGAACTAGTTTTTCAGCGTCACTCTGAGACAGGATATTTCTAACTTTAGAGATGTTGCACAAATGGAAGAAAGCAGTCTTACATATTTGTTTAATATGTGCGTTGAAGGACATGTCCTGGTCAAAAATGACTCCAAGGTTCCTCACAGCGTTACTGGAGGCCAAGGTGATGCCATCCAGAGTAAGAATCTGGTTAGATACCATATTTCTAAGCTTTTCAGGGCCGAGTACAATAACCTCAGTTTGATCTGAATTAAGAAGCAGAAAGTTAGCGGCCATCCAGGTCTTTATGTCTTTAAGACATTCCTGCAGTTTAACTCATTGGTGTGTGTTATCTGGCTTCATGGACAGATAGAGCTGGGTGTCATCAGCATAGCAGTGTAAATGTATGCTATGTCTTCTAATGATGCTGCCTAAGGGAAGCATGTATAATGTAAACAGAATTGGTCCTAGCACTGAACCCTGTGGAACTCCATAATTAACCTCAGTGTGTGAAGAGGACTCTCCATTTACATGCACAAACTGGAGTCTATTAGATAGATATGATACAAACCACTGCAGTGCAGTACCTGTAATACCTACAGCATGTTCTAATCGCTCTAATAGGATATTATGGTCGACAGTATCGAACGCTGCACTGAGGTCTAGCAGGACAAGCACAGAGATGAGTCCACTGTCAGAGGCCATAAGATCATTTGTAACCTTCACTAAAGCTGTTTCTGTGCTGTGATGAGCTCTGAAACCTGACTGAAACTCTTCAAATAAACCTCTGCAGATGATCTGTTAGCTGTTTGACAACTACTCTTTCAAGGATGTTTGATATGAAAGGAAGGTTGGAGATTGGCCTATAATTAGCTAAGACTGCTGGGTCTAGAGATGCTTTTTGAGTAAAGGTTTAACTACAGCCAGCTTGAAGGCCTGTGGTACATAGCTGAATATTAGAGATAGGTTGATCATATTTAAGATCAAAGCATTAATTAATGGCAGGACTTCTTTGAGCAGTTTTGTAGGAATGGGGTCTAAAAGACACGTTGATGGTTTGGAGGAAGTAATTATTGAAGTTAACTCAGAAAGATCAATTGGAGAAAAAGAGTCTAACTTAACAACAATGGTACTAAGAGTAGCTGTAGATAATATTAGATCTGTGGGATGGTTACTGGTAATTTTTTCTCTAATGATAAAAATTTTATTTGTGAAGAAGTTCATGAAGTCATTACTAGTTAACGTTAAAGGGATGGTTGGCTCAACAGAGCTCTGACTGTTTGTCAGCCTGGCTACAGAGCTGAAGAGAAACCTGGGGTTGTTCTTATTTTCTTCAATCAGTGATGAATAGTAAGATGTTCTGGCTTTGCGGAGGGCTTTCTTATAAAGCAGCAAAATGATGATCCTCTAAATTTGTGACACGCCATTTCCTCTCCAGCTTACGAGTCATCTGCTTTAGGCTACGTGTTTCAGAATTATACCACGGAGTCAGGTACTTCTGATCTGAGACCTTAGTTTTCACAGGAGCTACAGTATCCAGAGTCGTACGTAGTGAGGAGGTAAAATTATTAACAAGATGATCGACCTCTGTTGTTAGTCAGCATTTGCTATGAGCACCTTTATTCTTCAGCACAACCTGAACTCTCTCAGGCAGCTGTCTTTAAGCAGCCTTCAGGACAACGCTCCGCATCTCTTGAGTATCACTCCAAAGTGCTTCTTTGTAGGTTGGCTACATTTTGCTCTCTCTCTGTGATCCACACTTCTTCAGGGACGCTGGCTCCCTCAGAGTGCTCCACTGTCTTTGTGTTTCCAGCTATTCTTTTATTGCATTGGAATCATCATCATTGCCAATAAGGTGATTTCCAGATGGTTTCACATGCTGGATCAAAATCTGGCTTTTCTGTTTATAACTGGGTCAAACTATGAAAGAGGCTCCACCATATTTTATACACGACTGTAGACCTTCACCTTCCCTTGTCCTCGCTCACACATATCGATGACAATTCAAAACAAACATTTCAAATTTGACTGATTCAGAAGTTTGCAGATGACACGGCCATCATGGGGTGTATCTGGGATGATCAGGAAGAAGAGTACAGAAGTAACGAACTTCAACATTATGCACTCCACACTGTATATAAATGCCACTTGTTTTGCACATATTCAACTCTGTATATTTTATATATTTTATTATTATTATTATTATTATTTTATTTTATTTTTTTACTATTTAATTTGTAAAAATGTGTATACACACACACACACACACACACACACACACACACACACACACACACACACACACACACACACACACACACACACACGTAGGAAAATATTTAGTATACACATCCAGAAATGCATACACTATTATATATTGTACATATATTTATTAGTTTCAGGTTGGCCATTCTTGTATTTTGCTCGTTTGTGTTGTTGTGTTTGCACATCTCTGTTGCTTGTGGGGCTCGCACACAAGAATTTCACTCGCATGTGCTGTGCCAGTGTGCCTGCACATGTGATGTGACAATAAAAGTGATTTGATTTGATTTGAGAAGTCTGGTGAGGAACTTTGTCGCATGGAGTCACACAAACCACCTGCAACTCAACACCTCAAAGACTAAGGAACTGGTTGTGGACTTCGGGAGGTCCAGAGAAGGTCCACTGCCGGTTCAGATAGAGGGGGAGGAGGTGGAGGTGGTCAACAAGTACAAGTACCTCGGGCTGTGGGTGGACAATAAACTGGACTGGTCATGCAACACAGAGCACCTGTATAAAAAAGCCCAAAGCCGACTGTACTTCCTCAGGAGGCTGAGGTCTTTTAACATCTGCAGGAAGCTCCTGAGGATGTTTTACCAGTCGGTGGTTGCTGGAGTACTTTTCTATGCTGTGGTGTGCTGGGGGAGCAGCACAGCAAAGAAGGACTCATCCAGGCTGGAGAAACTGATCAGGAAGGCTAGCTCTGTGGTCGGCATGAAGCTGGACACTCTGGTGACAGTGGCAGAGAAAAGGACACTAAAAAAACTGCTGGACATTATGAACAATGCTGGGCATCCTCTGCACACGGCCATTAACAACCAGAAGAGTCTGTTCAGTGACAGGTTGCTTCTCCCCAAGACAAGAACTAACAGACTTAAAAACTCCTTTGTCCCACACGCCATCAGACTGTTTAACTCCTCTCTGGAGGGGAGAGGGAGGGGAAACAGGAGGACAAAGGAGGGGGGAACAACTAAGCTGTAGTGCCTCTTCACCTCACTGTACAATACCTTGTGCAATACTTTTTGTAAATAGTCAACAGTGCAATAGACTCAATACTTGAAATGTGCAATTCACTTGTATTTTTATTTTTATTCCTATTTATTCTATTTATCCCCTTCGTATATTTTATTTATATTTGTCTCTGTATTTATATGTGTGTGTGTGTGTGTGTGTGTGTGTGTGTATATATATATATATATAACAATTCTGTAACTGTAACTTCGGTCGTTGCTGTGCTTTTTGGAAGTCGAATTTCCCAGAGGAACCCACCCGAGGGATTAATAAAGTCCTATCTTATCTCTCTTATCTGATTAGTTATAGTGTAAGGCAAACCTCAACCTATTCTCCCCGTTTCCCTTCGCTAAGAATGACCTCTTGACGGCCCCCCTCCAAACGAGACCATACCTTATAGTTCAACAGCAGCAGGACCGTGATCACCCCAATTCTCATGGACTTCACTTTAATTAATTAATTTTTATGGAGATTCACCTAAAGAAATGGGAATAAACGATATCATTTTAACGTTGTCCCTCGTGTGTAGACAACACTGGTTCCTCTCTTACATTAAATTCCTGTTTTATGCTTTAATGATTGATAGGTCAGTGTTTAATGGTTTAACTAACAACAACAAAGAAAACGTCTTTAAATCATCAGGCACAAGAACTGGAATGAAAATTAGGAGCCAAAAAAAACTTTGAAAGATCATCAGAAAGCTCAGAGAAATATTACTTAAGACCACTTTTTACATCCATCCATCCATCTTCATCCGCTTTATCCGAGGCCGGGTCACGGGGGCAGCAGCCTAAGCAGAGAAGCTCAGACCTCCCTCTCCCCAGCCACCTCCTCCAGCTTATCCGGGGGAATACCAAGGCGTTCCCAGGCCAGCTGAGAGATATAATCTCTCCAGCGTGTCCTGGGTCTGCCCCGGGGCCTCCTCCCGGTGGGACATGCCTGGAACACCTCACCCAGGAGGCGCCCAGGGGGCACCCTTGTCAGATGCCCGAACCACCTCAGCTGGCTCCTTTCGATGTGGAGCAGCAGCGGCTCTACTTTGAGCCCCTCGCGGATGCCCGAACTTCTCACCCTATCTCTAAGGGAGAGGCCAGCCACCCTTCGGAGGAAGCTCATTTCTGCAGCTTGTATCCGCGATCTCGTTCTTTTGGTCACTACCCACAGCTCGTGGCCATAGGTGAGGGTAGGGACGTAGATCGACCGGTAAATTGAGAGCTTCGCTTTTACACTCAGCTCCCTCTTCACCACGACGGACCGGTGCAGCGTCCGCATCACTGCAGCCGCAGCCCCAATCCGTCTGTCGATCTCCGGCTCCCTTCTCCCATCACTCGCTAACAAGACTTGATACTTGAACTCCTCCACTTGGGGCAGGAACTCATCCCCGACTCGGAGTGGGCACTCCACCCTTTTCCGGCTGAGAACCATGGCCTCAGATTTGGAAGTGCTGATCCTCATTCCCGCTGCTTCACACTCGGCTGCGAACCGTTCCAGTGTGAGCTGGAGGCCCCCACCCGATGAAGCCAACAGAACCACATCATCCGCGAAAAGCAGAGATGAGATTCTGAGGCCACCAAAGCGAAAGCCCTCCGCCACTTGGCTGCACCTAGAAATCCTGTCCATAAAAATTATGAACAGAATCAGTGACAAAGGGCAGCCCTGGCGGAGCCCATCACCCACCGGGAACGAGTCCGATTTATTGCTGGCAATGCGAACCAAGCTCTTGCAACGGTTGTATAGGGATCGAATGGCCCGTAGCAATGGGCCAGACACCCCATACTCCCGCAACACCTCCCACAGGACACCCCGAGGGGCACGGTCGAATGCCTTCTCCAAGTCCACAAAACACATGTAGACTGGTTGGGCAAACTCCCATGCACCCTCAAGTATCCTCGAGAGGATAAAGAGCTGGTCCAGTGTTCCGCGTCCAGGACGAAAACCGCATTGTTCCTCCTGTATCTGAGGTTCGACTAGCGGACGAACTCTCCTCTCCAGCACCCTGGCATAGACTTTCCCAGGGAGGCTGAGGAGTGTGATCCCCCTGTAGTTGGAACACACCCTCCAGTCTCCCTTCTTAAAGATGGGGACCACCATCCCGGTCTGCCAGTCCACGGGTACTGCCCCTGATCTCCACGCAACATTGCAGAGGCGTGTCAACCAGGACAGCCCTACAACGTCCAGAGCCTTCAGGAACTCGGGGCAGACCTCATCAACACCAGGGGCTCTGCCACCAAGGAGTTGTTTAACTGCCTCAGTGACGTCGCCCCCGGAAATTGGCGGGTCATTCCCCTCATCCCCAGACTCTGCTTCCTCCTCGGAAGACGTGTCAGTGGGATTAAGGAGGTCCTCGAAGTATTCCTTCCACCACCTGACAATTTTCTCAGTCGACGTCAGCAGCGCTCCGCCAGCACTATACACAGTGCAGGTAGAGCACCGCTTTCCCCTCCTGAGACGCCTGACAGTTTGCCAGAATCTCTTCAAGGCAGTCCAAAAGTCTTTTTCCATGGCCTCACCGAACTCCTCCCACACCCGAGTTTTTGCTTCAGCCACTGCCCGAGCCGCATTGCGCTTAGTCTGTCAATACCTGTTGGCTGCCTCCGGAGTCCCACAGGCTAACCAAGCCCGATAGGACTCCTTCTTCAGCCTGGTGGCTCACTTCACTTCTGGTGTCCACTATTTGGTTCGGGGATTACCACCACGGCAGGCACCAACCACCTTACGGCCGCAGCTCAATGCAGCAGCTTCGGCAATGGAGACGCTGAACATGGTCCATTCGGACTCAATGTCCCCAGTCTCCCTCGAAATGCTGTTGAAGCTCTGCCGGAGGTGTGCGTTGAAGATCTCGCGGACTGGGGCCTCTGCTAGATGTTCCCAGCACACCCTCACTACGCGTTTAGGTGCACCGGGTCTGTCCAGCATCCTCCCCCCGCCACCTGATCCAACTCACCACCAGGTGGTGATCAGTTGACAGCTCAGCCCCTCTCTTTACCCGAGTGTCCAGAACATATGGTGACAGGTCTGGTGATACGATTACAAAATCGATCATCGACCTGCGGCCTAGAGCGTCCTGGTGCCACGTACACTTCTGGACACTCTTATGTTCGAACAAGGTGTTCGCTATGGTCAAACTGTGATTTGCACAGAAGTCCAATAACAAAACACCGCTTGGGTTCAGATCAGGGAGGCCGTTCCTCCCAATCACGCCCCTCCAGGTCTCGCTGTCGTTACCCACGTGAGCATTGAAGTCTCCCAGCAGGACAACAGAGTCTCCAGGTGGAGCACCTTCCAGCACCCCCCCACAGGGACTCTAAGAAGGCTGGGTACTCTGAACTGCCACTCGGCGCATAAGCGCAGATGACAGTCAGGACCCGTTCCCCGACCCTAAGGCGCAGGGAAAAAACCCTCTTATCCACCGGGAAAAACCCCAACGTACCGGCAGCAAGCCGAGGAGATATTAGAATACCCACCCCAGCCCGCCGCCTCTCACCAGGGGCAACTCCAGACTGAGACAGAGTCCAGCCCCGCTCCAGGAGACTGGTTCCAGAGCCCAAGCCATGCGTAGAGGTGAGCCTGACTATATCTAGCCGGTACCTCTCAACCTCACGCTCTAACTCAGGCTCCTTGCCCACCAGAGAGGTGACATTCCATGTCCCTATTGCCAGTCTTGGTAGCCGGGGATCAGTCCGCCAGGGCCTCCGCTCCTGGCCGCCACCCGGCACACAATGCGCCTGACCCCTATGGCGCCTCCTGTGGGTGGTGGGCCTGCGGGAGAATGGGCCCATGTCTCCTCTTCAGGCTGTGCCCGGCCACCAGACGCTCGCCCTCGGGCACCCTCCCCGGGCCTGGCTCCAGGGCGGGGCCCCGGTAACCCTATCCCGGGCAGAGTAAACTGTTCCCTTGATGTTCTCTTCATAAGGGTCTTCTGAATCGCTCACAGGACCAATTTGCCATGGGAGACCCTACCAGGGGGCAAAAGCCCCCAGACAACATAGCCCCTGGGATCCCTGGGACACACAAACCCCTCCACCACGATAAGGTAGCGATTCACGGAGCAAAATTAAAGCAAAATACAAAGAACGAGGTGGGCTCAAGTCTTTTGCACAGCACTGCACATTAACCTGTGTTTCATAAAATGGGTGCACAGTGAACCATTCAAACAGCCATACAGAGCACCTACAAAGTCTGAATAAGTGAAGACACCAAATCAAATTCTCTCAAAACCATCTTTATTCTTAAGACCCAAATCACAAATTCTGCAATCATCCCCCATCAGGCAAAATCAAAATCATCAGTCCTCCAAGCTGAAAATGTCCAACAGCCGTTTGAGGAACACAATATTCTTTGTTCTTCCTTTTTTTCTGCCACAGATTCACTTTCACATCTCTCTGCACCTCCTGGTCGAATTCCCGGTTTGCATTAAACAGATGACTTAAACAAGAAGACACTCAAACACACAAGGAGAGAAGAGAAATCTGTGCCGACTGTGGATGACCGCCTCCTTCTGACCACGCTGTCCCTAAACGTGCTCATGTGTGGTTTCTTTTGGACATGAATCCAGCTAATTTAACTGTTTTTATCATTTGTTTTTTTAAATACGTCTCCATCAGATGTGGAAATACATTTGAGAGCAACACTGTATCTTTTTAACACTATGCAAAAACAATATGTTCATATTATGCTAACATCCGTAAAAAAAATCTGCAGTCTGAAAATATACATCCTTTTCCTTTGTACTGTAAAATAGCTTCTCTATGGCGCAACTCTTGCTATTGGTTGTAACTGAGAAACCTTACGAGCAACAACTCACGGGAGATATCACGGCCAACATTCACCTCCTCAGGTAAAATGAACATGTTCCTAACCAGCGGTGAGCAATGACGACGTTTACGTGCACCACAGCTCTGCGTATGTGCTCAGTGAACACAGCCAGGATACAAGATACCCAATTTATAGCCGTCCCGCAAAAAAGGAAAAAAAGAAAAGTGAAACTATGTATCAAAGTGTAAAAAAACATGTCGATTATTTTGGATTAAAGCTGCATTCATCATCCTGCTGTGAACTATTTGACTGTTGCAGATCTTTGCAAGTTTTAACTCCTTGTTTTGGTTTCACTTCCTCTTCAGTGCTTTTTTCAGTAAAACGCTCAGATAACTGATCAACATGCCAACAAAGTCATCGGGAGAACCCAGAGGAACGTGGGTAGGAGCTGTCAAAGAGCCCGGCTGCTCTCCAGCTTTTTAAGCTAAACTTTCAGGATTCATATTAGAGCGCCCACAGACTGAAATAACTTTACAGGTTTGATGATATATTACTACATCAAGGCCATCATTTGCCTCAACCATAAAACTGACAGGTTTATTGTTATGAACTGCTCGACTTTATTACATTTATGAGTGAAAGTATTACTGACAGGTTATTTATATATTTTTTTACAGAAACCAAATAATGCCCTCCTCATTGTTTTTATCCAGGTCACTGTTTCACACTGGTTCTTCTTCATGATTATTGATTATTGTGTTTTTCAGCAGTTCTTTAACTGTGACCTGCATTAGTTTTACAGTATCTATGTGACTTTTATGATAACTGTGAGACGTCTCTACCTTCAAGTTCATTCTCTGACAACGGGGCTGGCTGCACAGACAGGCTGGCTCCATCCATCCAATCACAGGGCTAGGCTTTAGATACAGTACTGTGCAAAAGTTTTGAGCCACCCTTGCCTTTATGTTTTGCCTCCAACGAGTAAGCCTGCAACGCTCTGACTTTCATCTCTTCTTCTTCTTTGTGTTAAGCTACTCCACACTGACCTATAAACCATCGGGCAATATTCAAACTGTATGTTTAGCATGAGGGAGGTGGTCTCAGTAATCCCCTCGTTGTAGCTGAAGTCAGCAAATTGAAAAATGCAACAAACAAAGAAAGTAAGGAGGAACACGGGCTGATGTGAAAGAAACTGACGGCTGTCACTGTCCTGATCACACAGTGGCTCATTTTATGCTTATGATGAGCATCCTGAACATGAAGCCACAAAGAGAATGACTGCGCTGTCGGGCAGCTTCAGAGAGGGGGTGTGGTTTCACAGAAATATCATCAGCCTGTTAAAGAAACCTTTGTTCAATCTACTGCACGCTACAAAAACACATTACACGTAAAGCTGTTAATCACCTAATTTTGGACTTTCAGTGGTTAAAATCTGTGCAGCTTTCTTAGTGTCTCTTTACCTGCACAGGAAAACAGAATCATCTGCACAAACTCGGGAACTGTTATTACATTTGACAGCAGTAACAAAGTTCCAGTTTTGATTCCCAGGCCAAAATTCCCCGCTCATGAGGTAGCGGCTAATTACAGCCCAACAACTATCCTGGTGGAGGACTGGCAGGCCAAATCAAGAGCAAACACAGCTTTTTGTTTTTCGGGCTGCAAACAATAGTTGCTGCTACTTTAGCTGAATGTCTGAAAAGTTACACTGCCAAATTCCTGAGACTAGACTAAAAGTCTTTAGTTAAAAAAAGACGTGAAAGAGAGCCTAAGAACCGGGAACGTGCAACAACAAACCATGTTTACCGCATAAAAATGATGCTTTTTACATGACTTTGTTCAATCTACATGTTCTAACCAACAGAAGCACACCAAAGGGACATTGAAGTCCTGAGCTGAGATCCTGGGACTGTTGGGTTGAACATTAGATAGTCAGCCAACTTCTGATGTGTTTGTGCAGCCAGCCCCTGCTACTGAGACATGAAGACATTTATTTCATTAGAAACACAGGTGATGTTACGTTAATGAGTCTAGCTCGTTGATGTTGGATGCGCGTTCTGACAGCTTTCGTCGAAGGCTTCTTCACATAACAAAGTCTTTCGTTGGCTGCAGACGCAGGGGTGCATGTAAACGTGGCCAACCGTTACGTTTCTGAATGGCTCCGTCTCAGCGGGGCCCGGCCCGGCCCTTCATGTCGACGGGGACCAGCCTGAGCTCGGGTGCCTCTCCCTCTGATTGTCTGTGCATTTATCTGAATCTGTACAGTTTGCGAGGTGTATATGTGTGAGGTCCGGGTCATTCAAACACTGCAGCAATTCTATTGCTTTGATAAAAAGGCATCACTTCACAGAAATGAGAAGAAACAAAATAAAATACAAGCTGCTTTGAGGAGTAGTGTGAAGCTCGAAAAAGCGAAATATAAAGAGCCGAGGTCTGTCAGATTGCAAACGGCAATACCATACCGAGGCTTTTTCAAGAAAAAAAACAAAACCAGAGGCTAAAGAACAAAGAGCTCTACTTTTCACAATCTCACCAGCCTCGTCAGTGTACCTTGGTGATGGCGAAGCATACAGTTTACTTGGCCTCCGAATGCCACAGGTCGGTCACAGTCGTGGAGTCGGACCCATGTGTTATCTGTGTGAGCGATACACCAATCAGCCACATCACTAAAACCAGTTACAGGTGAACACTGGTCTTCTCTGCTGGTAAACTCTCCCATTTACCAACCCTCCAACCGAGGCAGACAGAGGCCCACTCCAAAAACCACTGCCAGTACCCGAGTGGGACCCAGCATCTGTGCCAGTCTTATTGTTGTGGCTGATCAGTTGCTGCACAACAGCTGCACAGATGTACTGTACATTCTGTATATGTGCATGTGTGTTACTGTACTATATGCATGCCATCCTGCTCTTATTCAGACATGTAAATAACAATACGCTTCAATCAGCCATAGCCCCAACTCACCATAGCACCATGACTTCACTGTTTTAATAGAAAGCCCACGTCCACTCACGGAGACACTAAACAAACAGAAAAAATGCTGACTAATTATTTGACTTTGAGGCAACATGGCTGAGATGAAACACTGAAATCTAATGCTGGTCTTATAGTTGAAGTTCCAACCGCAGACTGAAACACAGCAAATAGGACAGCCTGTGTGTGGACCGACAGGGAGCCAATTTATACTCAACTAAGGAAGTGGAGGGAGGATGCAGTGAGGGCATTGTTCACCTGGTTTTGGCACAACATGCAGTACTGTGACACACAGACGATCCTGGCCTCAGTGCCACCGTGTGACGAGTCTCCGGCACGACGAGCGGCTCATTTTAATGCTGCTTCTGCATTCCATTCACTGTCGCTCACGTCTACATCGCAGTTTTGGTTTTGTTGTTTCGTTGTTTTGTTTCTTGTCGAAATAAAGACAAACAGAAACTCGAGCAAGATTTTTTGCACTGTACAGGTTTGAACGCACAGAACCTCTGCATTTTCAGTTAATCTGTCAGAGTTGCATATGAAATGCTTTGAGGTTGTGCTAATTAATCATTAGTCTATAAAGTATCAAAGCACCGGTCATATCATGCTGTCTGACAATAAGTCCAAAGGCAATTAACAAGCGAGAGACACTCTCTCAGTTTATTAGTGTCCACACTCTGATTTCATAAACACTCTTTGCTTTCAGCCAGACACAAAGATGCTTCCTGCTCATAAACAGAGAGCTGACCTTTGACTATTTCGCTGGCCCATATATGCTGCTGTAGTGCAACAGTATTTATGCAATATCCTGCAAAATGCCACATATCATTTTAAGGGTTGAGTAAGTAGACTTACTGTTAGCTGAAAGCCCAGCGTGTGTGTGTGTGTGTGTGTGAAGGGCCAGAGAGAAGTTGTGTTTGCAGTGTGCACTGCCACCGTGTGAAGTTTGAGGGGACTCATTACTCTAGTAGAGACACTCCAACAGACTAGTGTCCTTAGATTTGTGCGTCATGCAGACTATCGGTTTATCCTTTGACTAAAAGCATCCTGTTTAGCGCTGCCTCGTTAAGGTTCGCCTTACCTAACGAGCCACTTTCTTCCAATAGGACGGCTTCGGGAAGCCTGGCTCAGGACGAGCTCTACCGCCTGCAGCAAACGAGTGTCACAGAAGGTGCGAGAAAAACCTTTGGAAACCTCGATTTAATAGCAGTCCAAGTGCTGGGATTGTTTTTACATATATTTAGTAAATGATTTGAAACTTTGGTCATGTTTAATAGGAACAATCAGCATTGCAACATCAACTGAGAAAAGACACACAGGTCCCCTTTAATATTGCAAAATCCTGCTCAGGTTTCTCGCTCGGAGCGTGTCTCGAGCTGACGTTTGTTTTTCCGACAGCTCTGGAATGCAGCGTTGCAACTTAACCTCGTAATGTGCGGCTGCCGAGAGACTTGCAGACACCTGCGAGCTGCCGTCCGTTAGAGTACGCGTTTTTAACGGTCACAGTAGGATGGCGAGGCACCGGACAGACTGGACACTCACCAGATGGACGAAGGTTGATATATTAATGCGGTAAAGTGGAGCGGGTTTGCTGACGGCGTCTCGTGTCGTGGATGAGGCGAGCAGCCGAGTATTTCAACATAAAGGAAGGAATATACAACATGTGCTTGGCTTCTAACGAACAAACAAGTGTTGATAAGATTACCATGATGCAATAATGAAAACAAAAAACCTAGAGTCAAATCTGAGGTGAGATGTTATATCCATGACAACAATAACAGAACAAACCAGAAAAGTCAAAAAGCTATTCACATGTACCCGCACTGTCAGGAATGGTTTCATCCAAAAATAGACCAGAGAGCTACTCTAAGGTGGAATGAAGTGACACTCAGTAGTGCTGTTAGAAGGTTCGTTGTGACGGGCTTTCTGCTGGTTCCACCCCTGAGACCACCAGGGTGCCCAGGCGCACACACACGCACGCACACACACACAGAAATCCACTGGTCAGTCCTCGAAGACCTCCAGAAACAGAGGAGGGAACAGCTCGGTGGGACACTCCACTTTCATGTGGAGGAATCGGCTGGCGTGGCAGGTGCCGATCATCCGCAGGTCTGTCACCTTCATTAGCAGCTTGGGCCAGAAATGTGCCACTTTGTGTTTGCGGTAGTTGATATAATGTTCAAAGGCCAACAGGAACTCCTCTTGGCAACGCTCGATTCGCTCCACACTAGTTAGGCCTGGACGATCTGAAGACACAAGCACACCAACAGTGTTGTTATGCAGCGTCCTGCAGAGCTGTAAAGCGTTTGTCCCTGAGGAACAGTGCTGAGAGAACCCTGATAACCTTTGGTCTTCCTTTGCTAATAGGAAGGATGGCTTACAATAGCTTAATTACAACTCACAAGGGTCTATCTATGACTGATTTGATTATGTGTTTGGGATCACTGTCATACTGGAATATGAAGATCATCCCAGTTGGATCCAAATCTGACTTAACTGGATCTCCAGCACCACTGGCTGCTGTGTGGATGCTCCCTCACCTCCTTCCACCCAGTTATTGTGTATTTGGCATATCTGAGCCTATTCCTCCTGTTTCCCTCACTTAGGCATGGCTTCTTCTTCTGTGATGAAGCCCTGTGCATGAGGAAGCAGCCTTAACACAACTGTCAAATACTGTTCTTCTTCTTTTGTCCTCGTTGTTTTTAAGGACACGCTGCACACCGCGCACAGTTTCAGTCAAAAGCTTTTTATGGAGAATCACCTGGTTGCTGTATTTGTCAATTCCTGTATTATTTGGGATGATTTGGAACAAATGTGGTGGAGGTAGGGCTCTGATCAGGTGTGTGGTTTATATAAGTAGATATATCTGTAAACATATATATCGTTATACGTGTTACATGTAAGAAATTATAATGAAGAACTTGTGATGGAGACGGCATGAACAGGAGGTTGGATTAAATGAGCTCATGCTGCTCGTTTCTGAACATGTAAGTTATTTATAATTATTATTGTTTTGTTTGTTTGTCTGTTTTTTCTCTCTTGTTGTTCTTATACTATTTAAACATGTCCAAAATAAAGATCCAGTACAAATACATTGTGTTCATGCCTTGAATGACTCTTATGTCATTTCTGACTGAAAATGAGTTAAACACAGGCGCAGCTGTGGATACACTACAGTGTCAGTTATTATTTATTGCAGTACTCACAATTATTTTTCTTTTTTGGTACAAATAGTACGAAACAAAAAAAATTTAAAATTTAAAGATGATCAATAAACACAAATAATTAACTTTCTATCCCAAAGCGATTCGTTGCCCCAATAGCAGTGTTATCTAACCGTCAGTGGATACTGTAAAGTGTCAGGACAGATGGGTCTGCACCATAAAGCACACGAGTATTGATCTTCAATGAGAGTATTACAGAGAAATGCCAGTGGAGCCAGAAACAAGCTAACAGGCCAAAGCTCCTCACAATGATTACGGTGATTAATTGATTAAACTGTGGTTTGATATAGATTTCATGTCAAAACCAAGTATTCACACAAGCTGTGCAGCTGCAGATTCACGCTGCTGTACTTCCTAAAAATCTGTTCCCTGTAAGCCGACGTTACCAACGGTGTAATAAGAACGCAGTAACGCCGCTGTGCTAAAACAGAGCGAGACCTAGAAGAGCGAGAAAGAAAACCCTTTAATAACCTCTTATGTACTCGGATAAGTGTGCACTCTAGGCGATTACCGGATGAAAGCAGGATAACAGCTTGCAGAAGAGCCACCTCAGAGTCATCCAAGTTAAAGGAGGACAGCGACACGCCAAGGTCAAAGATGGCGTCTGAGACGACGCCCAAGCCTCCGTTCTTGAGCTGACCTCGTGTCACTGCCATCTCGCCGTTGAGTGTGAGGGTCTCGCTCTCTGGATCGTAGCGAACAGCAGCCCGCAGCGACATGATCTCCATGCAACAGCCTTTCAACAGGATGATCTGGTCTTCACAAGGCAGCTGGGTTAAAGAGAAGAATGGCTTATTTAGGGACAGGTGGAACTTCCATTATGTCAAAGACTGTGAAAGATTCATATTCAATCTGAATATACAGCTTTAACCACTCAGTGACACATTCACAGTCACCCTTTCCACTCAAACAAACCTACCTCACAGAACATAGGCAGTTTTTTGGCAAAGTCCACCACTCGGGTTATGGCAGGGGTGATAATTTTTGTAAACTGACTGAAGGCTTCTATGTCCACTTTACTTCCTTCAGGTGCATTATCCGTGGACGCTTGACCAATATCCTCAGGCTGAAAGAACGAGGAGTGGACATCAGCTGGTTTCATCGCATCATTTGTTATTTATCCATCGTTTTACATGTAAATGGCTGAAAACCCGTCGTTAGGCTCAACTGAACCGTGTATCTGTGTGTCTTACCTTAGCTTCCTTCACCCCCGCTGCACTCTGGTCAGAAGTATAGAATAAATTACATGTTATTTCATTAAGAAGCATTGCTTCCTCGACCTGTTGGATAATCAACAGGAATCGTGAAGTTTCAATGAAGAACCCGTGTCAAGCCAACTAAAATAAAACAAGTTAAAACTGAAGACAGATGAAAGAGTGCGCAGACAGAAAACAGGTAAAGACAGAAATAGGACACGAGTTTCCACAGCAAGACTCGGGACCACGGATCAAACGGGTCCTCGGGAACGCTCTTCATCGGATCTTTGTATGAGACCTCAATCAAATCTTTGGTCACGTTTTCAACACTTTTTGAAACAAATTGCATGAAAAACAACAGATGCGGCCATGAAAGTTTGCAGACAGATTAGGCTGTGTTCATGTTGCTGCAGGGAAAGTCTTTCCCCCCCGTTTCCCCAGTATCCTGAAAAATAAGCCTTCTTTTTTTGCCAAACCCCGCCGATCAAATAATTCTGCGATTAATGAGCGTTCCCTTTAATCGTGCCATAGAAACTCAGTATAACGCCAACAAACAGCTGACAGACTCTCAGTCCGGACAGAGTAATCAAACTTAACAGAAAAAGCAAAATTAGTCAAAAACAGAGTGAGGTGTGAAATCAAAAGCTACAAACAGAAAGAGAGGAAAATTAAACAGCACGAAAAAAAGCAAGTCATTAGTATTAGCAATTAAAAGTTGCTGCTCGGCAAAACATAAGACAAGAGTAAGATGTTCCAATATAAATTAGTGCTGCTGCGTTGAGGAAACACTTTTCTCCATCGTCCAGCTAATTCTCCCCACTCTACAAGGAGATACAAAAAAACACATGGACATATTAACATAGGGAACAGTGGAACAATGGTGGTGGAAGAGGAGGAGACGGGGACATGAAGCGGAAGGGGGCTGGGACGGGTTGGAAGCGGGCTGAGATGGGCGGGAGGGGGAGGTAGGTGGGGGTCAGGGGGGTTGGTGGTTTGAACAGGGCACAGTAATCGATACAATCAAGGCTTTGGTGAGGAGGGAAGGAGGAGGAGGACGATGTCTCACCAGGAATTTCCGCTTCTGCTTCCAGTGGTTGCCCTGGGCGTTTGTGGCCATATGGGCTTCGGTCACCATACGGATGAGGTCCCACTCCTCTTGGGTGGGCTCCAGTCGGTCCCACGCCGTCTTCTGCAGTTCCTCCCTCCGACGGCGCTCCCGGTTCTCCTCGATTAGCTTCCGCTTGGCAAGCCGCTTGCTGTCATCCAACACCACTGGGGCAAATAAAGGGGGTCAGCAGGGGGCCAAGGGAGGCCAAGAGAGTGGACGGGAAGGAAAAGGAAAGAGGGAGAGGAGGGGGGAGGGTAGGGGGGCATAAAATGATGACTCGCTGAGGTGCAGAGTTGTTCCAACACAGAACATGACATCCCGCTGAGGTGACACTTGTTCATGCTTCATGATTGTTCTTGTGTTTTGAACCGTTTTATGTTTTGGACGTTCAGAAAATGATGCAGATACAATGTAGCAGGAGGCTTTAAGAGTCAAATGACCCACACATGAAAACAAACTTTCCATTGTATGAAAAATGTGAAAGGCACAATCAAACAAAACGTGAATATGGAGACCATTATTTGTTTTTCCATGTGGTGAAAAATCATCACTGCTTTTATTTGGAGTAAATATATTTCAGGTGATGACAAACCCTGATGAACTTTCTTTAAATCCAACTTTTCTTTGTTGATTTTGTTACTAATTCTGCACTTTCTTTATAAATGGCATTGTTTTTGTAAATAAATGTCAGAATTCTTTTTTTCCAATTGAAGAACAGCAGAAATGCAAAAGTGACATAAAAGCTATAAAGACAAGAGTCAAATATCCTGTTACTGAGGCCACTTACAGTCTGTTGCCATTCCCACTGCAATGCACTTCTTGAAGCGACATTCCTGGCACTGGTTCCTGGTCACTTTGTCAATAACACATTTGCCCTCGTACTTACAGGCGTAAGTTGGATTGAGATTCTTCTGGATTGTCCGCCTGAAGAATCCCTAGAAAACAGAAGGCGACGTGATCAGAACAGGGAGACGGCGAAGGCTGAGGCCATGTGGTCACATGGTTTACCTTGCAACCTTCACAGGTAATACAGCGATAGTGGTAGCCTGTAGCTTTGTCCCCACACACTACGCATAGCTCATCCTTGTCCAGGTAACTTGGTATGTACCCTAGAGAGAAAAGAAGGAGACAACTGGATTTGTTTTCATTTTAAAAATAAGGCAAACGAATGTCAAGTAAATTTGACGACTGCCATTCACAATGTTTGTCCAAACACATTCATTTTTTATTAGATATTAATTAAAATTGGGGCAATGTACTATTCTTTGCACAGTAGTAAAAAGATAATTGTATACACACTCACACACACACATATATGAATGAATGTGTGCATTTGCATAAAATACACACTACAGAATGATGTAACATGACTCGTTGTAGTCCTGTTAAAAACTACACCCCCCATGACTCAGCAGTGGGCACGTCTGTCGCTGGCCCATCTTCTTTATAATATTTCTTCACTTTGTTGAGATTTGCAGGGAAGTTTTCATGCACAGCTCTGACACTGAGTTGAGGTCTAGATTTTGATCAGGCACCACTCCCCCCAAGGCCTTAGCTTTAGCTTGAGTCTGGAATACTTTTGTATACAGAGACGTTCATGGTCAGCTCAGAGACTATAACGTATTCAGGATCTGTGGCTGCTAAACGAGTCCAAATCATCACTGCTCCACTGCTGTCCTCGACAGTTGCTATGCAGCATTTGTACTGCCCTGCTGTGTTTGGTTTTCTCCAAACAAGGTGCTTTATCTCCTGACATCGCTGCTTTGCAAAGTTCTTGTGGTGTTGAGGTTTGTTCCTAAGTCTAAGCCATGCTGTCATGTTATTTTAGAGGCTTTCTTCTGGCAACGCTTACAAACAAGCGATAGTTGTTCAGTTTCTTTCTAATTCTACTGCTATGAACATGCTAACTGAAGCCTGTAGAGTCTGAGATGTTGGTCTTGGATTTTTGGCATTTTCTGAATATTGCGTAGTTTGACGATGGGGTGAATTTGTTGAGACCTTGGCTCTTGGGAACCTGTGGAATTGTTTTAGTAGTTACCTGAATGCTCTAGATGAGCAAACTGCCAAAACCTGTTCTTTTCTGTAGGTGGTCACACTTGCTAACAGCAGAGTGTGGAGTGGCAGGTAAACTCTGATGCTTCTAACACACTTCATGGAAAAATCTTTGTAGACTCTAATATTGTGGAGTCTATCTTGTATTTGAGATTGGGTTGAGTGAATTCTGTCACCAGGACAGCAGGTTAAAAAACCGATCAATATCTTTTGTCAGCCTTCTGTTGCCTCAACAGCAATCAATAAGGAACCCCGTCTACCTCAATCAAACACAGCTACAAGCCCTGATCACAGACCAGCGCACGATGCCTTATGTCTTGGATTTATGCTTATCGGACTTAATTCGAAAATCCCAGACATCATTGATCGATGATCAAGAAGGACCAATCATCAGTTTGAGCAAGTGTATTACAAGTCTGTTATATTATAGACACACACACACACACACACACACACACACACACACACACACACACACAACTAAACTCAAATACACACACACATGTGCACACACACACACATGTGCACACACACACACACACACACACACACACAGACACACACAGCTAAACTCAAACACACACACACAACTAAACTCAAATACACACACACACACACACACACACACACACACACACACACACACACACACACACACACACACACACACACACACACACATGCTTGCATACACACAAACCCAGTTAATTACAGACAGTGGAGACTGTTTAAGTTACTCGCAACTTCAACAAGTTATACAACCTGAACACGTCCGAGCTGCAGTTCCAGCCCCTCAGGTACTTTGTTAAAGAGCTAAATAATCACAGCCTGCATGTCGTACCTTTTCTGTGCGCACTCTGCATCCACCGCAGGTGTGAAAATTCAGGTTTGATCTCGGGGAAGTACTCAGGCTGGTGGAAGTGACTGAGAGGGACCTCCATGCTGCAAAACTCACTCTTAAAAACAGAAGGACCCGCGGCGTAGGAGCACGAGTAGTGCTGGCTGGGGGACCAAGCCTGCTCCATGCAGGGTGGATGATGAAGGGGCTGAGGCTCACAGTTGCCATACCCGGACCCTTCGTCCGAGTACATGCAATATTCCCCACCTCCCTGCACCGAATAGCTTCCGACGCCGGTGTGAGGCATCTCGTACATGTCCGGAATGCAATAGTTCATGATGAAGACCTTCAGCAGAGCACCATAAAAACTTCTGGGTCTACCCGGAGAACTATCTGCTCTCAAAAAAGAAAAACCTGAGCTGGCATCAAGCCACGAAATGAAGAAAATAACTCCTGATCTGAAAGGACTTGATGGAGTTGACCGTACTTAGGAGCAAACGCTTTATCCAACAAATCCACAGACCACAAACAACACCTTGCAACTGCCCCACCCGCCACCACCCGGCCGAATTGGGAAGCAGAGATTTATGACGACATAGGGCTCTAATCTTACACTTCACAAATCCGTGATGTACCACAGACAGTGGCGATGTCACAGATTAAGACATTACATGATGCACCTACTGTAAGAAACATCTCACACACACAAATCTAAAGAAAAGCTGGTCCACGAAAACACAAATGGTTAAAAAACCTGCCTGAGGAGGGGTCGCATATGATACAAGAATTATCTTAACCGCGATCCTTTCCTAACCTCATAACCTTGGCCTTTACATTTTGACCATTGCTTATCCTCTGGGTATTTTAACAGAACCGACTAACAAGTTCCCTTAGGTCCCTTAGGCTTGAAGCCACTTGGTGAGTACTACAACACTAAGAAGGTTCTAAGAAGGGTTTTAACACATGGCCCTGATTTTTCACCAATAAGACTCTAATGTGTATTTAGATCCTGCTGTGCAGCTTATGGAAAGATAGGGCACATATTAGTGCAATTATTTGGGATTTACTTAGAATAATGAATACCTGCACAAAAACCAAAATAACATTTTGGTTTAGGTCAGCAGCTAAATCAAATTCAGGGATTGCGCCATGAAAAACTGTGCGAATGCATGTAAATGTACAAAATAGCACTAAGATTTATTGTCTCTTGTTGCGCAAAGAATTTTAAATTGCTGAAAAACATTTAGTGTGGAAATTTGTAAACCAAAAATTCCAATTTATTTGTTTTTCTTGTCACTTTTAGACTCAACTAATTGTTTGCAAAATTAGTTGAGTCTAAAAGTGTTTTATATATCTCTATATATTTATATATATCTATATATATAGATTTAAACAATGAAACATTGTGTGGTCCGTTTCTGTAAAGGCACTTATTAATCCCAGAGAGGTTATGCTCAGTCATACTAATGAGGCGTCCTCGTCAATAATAATGACAGCCTTGAGATTTAAATGTATTTCAAATTTGCACGGTAAACAATATTTTTTCACACACAGGTGTTAAAGTGGCAAACAGCGGGTCAGCATCATTAGAAAATATGAATTAAGAATGGAAGTCACTGACATTAATATGCATCTCGAGGCAGATGACCAAATATTATAGTCCATTTATGAATTACAGTAAATTATCATTTCATGTCAAATCATTGAAACTCTGCATGATGCCATGGACGAGCTTTTAAAATAAAAACTCTTTTTTCTTTTAATTTAGCATCACCAATGTCTCTAGTTAAGACTGACCAAAAAAAGTAGACCACCTGAAAATAGTAACAGTGCCACAATCACCTATTACAATCTGTTTAAAGGTCTGTTTTGGTATGTTGCATATCCATCCAAGTCAACCAAAAGATGTCATCTCTCCAGCGTATCCTGGGTCTACCCCGAGGTCTCCGCCTGGTGGGACATTACTGGACCGCCCCACAGAGGAGGTGCCCCTGGTCATCATCCCATCCCAACTGCCTCCTGTCGACACAGAAGAGCACGGGCTCTACCCCAAATATCTGGACTCTACACCCTGTCTCTGTGGGTGAGCACAGCTCAATCCAGCCACAAACCACTCCAGTACAAGCTGGCAGTCATTACTCCATTAAACAACAAAACCACGTCATCTGCCAGAGCTAAAACTGAACCAGACACTATGTGCCCCATGACTGTGCTTACAATTCTGTTCATAAAAATGATGCAGAGCATTGGTGTCAACGAGCAGCCCTGGGAGAGTCCAACACCCACCAAGAAACAGTCAGACCAATGCAGACCAGCTCTGGTGTTGCAGGGACAAATAGCTTGCAACAACGAGCATGATATCCCATACTCCCAAAGCACCCGCCCTGCACAATAACTTAAGGGATGTGGTTTAATGGTACTAGTACTACTACTACTCCCATCCAATGTTGTGCAAATCTGCGTTGCGCACAAAAAAAAAAAAAAAAAAACTAACCTGAATTGAAATTAAAATTAAAACTTTAACAATTCTGTTTGCAGTGTGAGTCAGTGACTGGCTGCTCCCGTGTGGGATCAGAACGATGCCACCTTATCCCAAAGTCCAGCCAATGATGCGATTCACATTCGTATATACGCAGCTAATCAACGTGGCTGACAGGCTATGACAGCGTCCTTATGTGCCAGTGTTTTAGCAAAGCGGCTGATGTGGAGTGAAGCCACGTTAATGACAACGTGTACAACCATTGGAGATGTGAGCAGGACAGACGGAACAACTGACAGGAAAAGTGTGGACTTTATACCAGTTTTTAAATTGTGTTGATCGGCCACGTAAAACCAGAGTTATGATAAAATATCTGCAATGTTTGGTTTTCTTCCTGAATACTGTCGTTGTTTATATTTACTGCAGGAAGAAACGGTGAAAACAGCGTTTTATAAGGAAAACGCTCGAAAGCCTGTGAGCAAAAACACCAAAACTCCCAGCCTTTCCTATTGGTGGAAAAATGTACCATGTGGACCAATCAAAGAATGATATGGCAACATGGCCTTTAGTTGTTTAGGACGGGGGAAGTTTTAGGAGTGACGGCGTGTTTGAGATGTGAGAGATTTGAGACGTTTAGCACAAATCTTGTGTAGTTAGTGTGTAGTTAGTGTGTAGTTAGTGTGTAGTTAGTGTGTAGTCAGTGTGTAGTTAGTGTGTAGTTAGTGTGTAGTTAGTGTGTAGTCAGTGTGTAGTTAGTGTGTAGTCAGTGTGTAGTCAGTGTGTAGTTAGTGTGTAGTCAGTGTGTAGTCAGTGTGTAGTTAGTGTGTAGTTAGTGTGTAGTTAGTGTGTAGTCAGTGTGTATTTAGTGTGTAGTTAGTGTGTAGTTAGTGTGTAGTCAGTGTGTAGTCAGTGTGTAGTTAGTGTGTAGTCAGTGTGTAGTCAGTGTGTAGTTAGTGTGTAGTTAGTGTGTATTTAGTGTGTAGTCAGTGTGTAGTTAGTGTGTAGTCAGTGTGTAGTCAGTGTGTAGTTAGTGTGTAGTTAGTGTGTAGTCAGTGTGTAGTCAGTGTGTAGTTAGTGTGTAGTCAGTGTGTAGTCAGTGTGTAGTTAGTGTGTAGTCAGTGTGTAGTCAGTGTGTAGTTAGTGTGTAGTCAGTGTGTAGTCAGTGTGTAGTTAGTGTGTAGTTAGTGTGTAGTTAGTGTGTAGTTAGTGTGTAGTCAGTGTGTAGTTAGTGTGTAGTCAGTGTGTAGTCAGTGTGTAGTTAGTGTGTAGTTAGTGTGTAGTCAGTGTGTAGTTAGTGTGTAGTTAGTGTGTAGTTAGTGTGTATTTAGTGTGTAGTTAGTGTGTAGTTAGTGTGTAGTCAGTGTGTAGTCAGTGTGTAGTTAGTGTGTAGTTAGTGTGTAGTCAGTGTGTAGTCAGTGTGTAGTTAGTGTGTAGTTAGTGTGTAGTCAGTGTGTAGTTAGTGTGTAGTTAGTGTGTAGTTAGTGTGTAGTCAGTGTGTAGTTAGTGTGTAGTTAGTGTGTATTTAGTGTGTAGTTAGTGTGTAGTTAGTGTGTAGTTAGTGTGTAGTTAGTGTGTAGTCAGTGTGTAGTTAGTGTGTAGTCAGTGTGTAGTCAGTGTGTAGTTAGTGTGTATTTAGTGTGTAGTTAGTGTGTAGTCAGTGTGTAGTCAGTGTGTAGTTAGTGTGTAGTTAGTGTGTAGTTAGTGTGTAGTCAGTGTGTAGTCAGTGTGTAGTTAGTGTGTAGTGAGTGTGTAGTTAGAGTGTAGTCAGTGTGTAGTTAGTGTGTAGTCAGTGTGTAGTCAGTGTGTAGTCAGTGTGTAGTTAGTGTGTAGTCAGTGTGTAGTCAGTGTGTAGTCAGTGTGTAGTTAGTGTGTAGTGAGAGTGTAGTTAGTGTGTAGTTAGTGTGTAGTCAGTGTGTAGTTAGAGTGTAGTTAGTGTGTAGTCAGTGTGTAGTCAGTGTGTAGTCAGTGTGTAGTTAGTGTGTAGTTAGTGTGTAGTCAGTGTGTAGTCAGTGTGTAGTCAGTGTGTAGTTAGTGTGTAGTGAGAGTGTAGTTAGTGTGTAGTTAGTGTGTAGTCAGTGTGTAGTTAGAGTGTAGTTAGTGTGTAGTCAGTGTGTAGTCAGTGTGTAGTCAGTGTGTAGTTAGTGTGTAGTTAGTGTGTAGTCAGTGTGTAGTCAGTGTGTAGTCAGTGTGTAGTTAGTGTGTAGTTAGTGTGTAGTCAGTGTGTAGTCAGTGTGTAGTTAGTGTGTAGTCAGTGTGTAGTTAGTGTGTAGTGTAGTCAACAGTTTTGTTGTGTGTCAGAACAATGAGGCGCCTGCTGAGTGTTACAGCAGTGACACATCTGCTGCTGTCAGGCCTGCAGGTATCAGGCTGTTGTTCTCCTTCATCTCATAGTGGACAGAAATTATTTTTTGGAGCTGCACAAATAATTTGTGTGGCATCAGATTTGATGCAGAACAGCTGATTGTTCTGTGAATAGTTTGAAATGTTTGTTTAAAAAACGCCTCAGTAACTTTTTTGCAGAAGTAACTTTATAATTAATTACCCAACATTGGTCATTATTTACTGTATTTTGCAGACAGAGTTACAGACTCTCTCCCAGACCACAGACTCATAATACAGTCATAGCTTTATAATAAATAAAGAAAGTTGTGTTTTCAAAATTGGAGTTGAAGTTATTTTTCCTTCCAATAGTGTTAACATGCTGCACAGGACAGGAACAAGATTTTTATAATTTTCATTGTAAGTGGGCTAAAGCAGTTAATTAAAAGTAGTCTAACATAAATGCTGTAATTTGATTACTTTAATAAACATGTAACTTGGATGGATTGGATGCTGGCGTGACCACAGTGCTCACGTCTGCTGTTGCTCACAGTGGTCCAAGGGGACGCTCAGGGAGTTTGTGTGTTCGCTCAGACACGTGAAACATTAGAGGGAACATTGCTCCCACCCACGCTTAAATATCCTTGACAGGATGAAGAGCTGGTCTCAGTTTCTGTGACCGAGACAAAAACTGCTTCTCCAGAATCTGAGGTTTGAGTACCAGGTGGATACTCGTCTCCGGTACCCTGACATAGTCCCAGGGAGGCTGAGAAGCACGATCCCCTAAAGCTGGTAGACTTTCTCCGATCCCCCTTCTTGAAGAACTACCACACCGTGTACCAAATTTCACACTTAATTTTATATTTAATCAAATAGGTAAGAAATAATAATATACATCTGACACACAAGACATAAATATGTGTAACAGACGTCTCCCATCCAAGTACTAACCAGGCCCGACCCCGCTTAGCTCCTGAAACCAGACAAGCTCAGGGTGGTACGGTGGTAAACTAACAGATGTCCAAAGTTATTACATTTTAATCTGAAACGTGGTGGTGGGAGTAGAGAACCACTTTTCTATGCCTTGTGCAGGACTCACAAAGTTTGTACAAAAAAGGGAACTCATTACATACAATAATCCTCATATACTGTAGCATCTACATGTGTGTGTTTATAGACAGAAGCTGGCTAGTGTAAGACCAGCATGAGTAAAGAGTTCATGGGGAAATACGAGAAAGCTTTGTTGCTGTGCTAAAAGAAAACGATCTACTGTGTTATTAATAAACTTTCCTCATTACCATTTTCCTCTTTCTCTGTAAAAGTCTTCTGGATGTCTGCCTCTCTGTGACTGAATGTTTTTAACAGACAACCTTGACCTTGATTGTTGTTTATTTATGGAAAGCTCTCTAATTGTTAATTGGTTCTTCATTAAAGACAGGAACAACAGATAGAACAGTTACCGTTAAATACAGGCTGCTGTCAAACATGCTTTGCTGTACTTGTAAGACTCAAAGATTTCTTATTAAAATGCAAGTTGGAAAACTCCTGAGATCAGCTGAAGATCAGTAATAAAAACAACAACAATAAGGCTTTAAAGACAAGTGATAAGTAATAATAGTATATAGCTAAAAATACCTGTCGTGGAGGTGAGTTATAAAGCTGCTTTATCTACTTAAACAAAGAGTAGTGACTGTGTAATAAGATTGAACATTTTGACTTGTTCCGTTAAAAATACGTTTCAGTGTTCAGCGTTTGATTGATCTGCCTGGGAGAACAGTTAAAAAGGCTTATCGTGGGATTAGCAACTCCATTAATGTAATAAGTGTGAGTGTGTGACCAGTAGATGTGATCAACATGCAACAGCTGGTAAGAGGCTGGTCCTATGAGGCAAATCTTCTTGCAAAGAGGGCTTGATACCAGTTTAACTTTTTGATGAGGTGATGTCCTGGTCCTGAACTAATCTTGTTTGTAGTTTCTTAACAACTGTTAAGCATTTGTCAGACAGAGTTTAACGCCTGTCAATAATGAAACAATCTGTTGTCTGAGTGGATGGTGTGACTGTCTACGCTTTTTTCTATGCCACGTTTTGGACTTTTAGTGACGAATTTAGTTCATTTGTCACATTTTTTAATCTCCAATTCTTTGTCTTCTTCGTCTTAGTCACATAAAGTGAAGCTTTATTAGATGCTGAAAAGCTGTTTAAATGCAGTATTAAAACAGCATAAATAGAAAATAACCTTAATATTTGCATATGACTCACATAAATATCATTTATTAAGATATTTATATATATATTTCTTTAAATATATACTTTTGTCACTGAGCTTTGAGAAGACAATCTAGCAAGTGTAGCAGATCTGAAAGCACTTATGTCTTTATTAAAATTAAAATATTAAAATAGAGAATGTTAATATGGTAAAATGCAATATACTCAGATGCCCGGTGTATCACTTTTAGTATCTGGAAAACAACAAGTACTAAAAAAGGAAAATCTACAGTAAATTACGAGCCTCTATGAATTTTCCTACTTACCCGGGGTGGTCACATAAATGCCAGCTGTCTCTTTTTTCCTCCCCTATGTAAAAAATACAAATGTACAAATACGATCCAGCATGGTCTCTAATGGATGACTCGAGGTATTCCTGCCAACAGCTGAAGTAACCAGCGAGGCCTTTGACCAAAAAACGCCCCAACTTTCCGTGCCGTGCACCTACGAGACAAACTTCGCTCGCAGTGGCTCTTTACCACACTGGCCCCGCGGCGGGCTTTTGTACATTCCCTCCCTTGATCGTTTGAGGACTCGGGGGTTCAAAGCTGGTCATTAACAATTTTTGGGTGTGAGGAATCTCTTTTATCCAGGGGCCCTCAGTTAACATGATCTCCAGTGCCAGTTGTCCCTGGCTACTCTTTGTTACCTGAGGAGGCCACATTAGTTGGCTAACCTTTCCCTTAAAGTTCAGGGTAAGCTGAGGGGAACAACAGAAGGCTACCCTCAGTAAAGGTTAAAGTTGGAGAGGATTATCCTGCACTTTAGGATAAGGTGGGTGAACTTGTTTTGAATCCTGCTCTTCCTTTTTTCTCATTATAAATACTGTCATTGCCTTCTCTACACAACTCCACAAGGATTAGACGCCCAACACGCCCAGAACTGCAAACATTTGCTGAATGAATCATCATATTGTTAAAGAAATATCACCTTGTTTATGAACACGAATCGCAGAATTTAGACAAACTTGTAGGGTTGTGTTTATATTCTACAACCTGATCCTGTTATGAGGGATCGAGTGCAGATCACCAGCAAAGTCCAAAAAAGGTTTTCCAGGCGAGACAAAAAATGCTGTTCTTACAGGCGTGTCCGCTTCCAGCACCGATTTTATTAAGAAGTCTAGAGAGGAGCGACTGCTGAGAGGCAGTGTGCAAAGCATCATGGGAAGAGAGTTTAAGAGCCAAATATTACTGAATGCGATTTTGCATAATACACAACTGGAAAATGAAAACAAAGATGACAAAAACATTTCAGGTAAACTTAAAACGCTCCACATTCAGGACATGATACAAATGCATGAGGGGGGGGGGGGGGGGGGTGTCATTTGTTTTTGTTTACGTTTGGAAAAATGGAAACGTGATGATTCATATTATTCATTCAGAAAGAATACAATCAAAGTTAAATCTGCAAAAGGGATTTTTCTTATTAAACAGACTTCAACACCATCTAAAGAGTTGTCCTTTAACACATGAAGCACACAGACAGATGCTCTACACTTTCCGCTCCTCTGTTTAGTTGAAAAATGCTCTGAAAGGAAACTGAAAAGTAACTGTCCTTTAACTGTACGCTCAAACTAATTTCCAATTAAACATTCGTTCCATCCGCCATCAGTTCTGCCTTTTGGTCCAAAAGAATCATGAAAACTTCCTGTTTGACGCTAAGATGACCTTCAGGGTCATCCGTCACATGAAAACCAAAATAGTTCCAAACGCCAGATCTGAATGAGGGTGGGGGAGGTTCAATTTGCCATGTTGCAACGAGCTTAGCTTCTGTCTTGCTAACTTGCGCTGGGCTCAGTGGATCTGCGCTCGACAGTGCAGCCTAGGCGGAGTAGTCAAGCGCAGATCCACTGAGCGCTCAACACAGACAACATCGTCAGAAGGAAAGTTGATAAAATAAATTACAAATGTTGTATTGTTCCATACATATGCGTACCGAACCGAAAGCACTGTATCGAACGGTTCAATATCAATACGAATATCGTTGCACTCCTAATATATATGTATATAGATTTTTTTTGATTAATTGAGTGAGCCAAAGCATGGCTGCTGTTTTCTGTTGTGTCCACAGTACCTACAGAAAGAAACATCTACCTTTAGTCAGATCTGTGAATTTGAAAGGATTTTGTAGAAGTTTATACTCGAGTTTAACTAAACAACAACACTAAAGCTATTCTGTTATACCTGTATGTAAAAAACACACTGCACCCAAAATATTTCATAGTTCAGCAAAACTGATCAATCTAATAAACTTAAACCTGCTCCATCCTCCCTACTCTGGTATTTTAAAGAGTACTTACCAGAAATATTAAACAACCTAACTAACAGGGCTGCAAACTCCCAGCAAAAAAGATAAAATAGGGAACCACCCCCCGCCCTCCACCTCATGATGCTTAATCAACTTTAATTTAATGCACATGTAAAAAAAAAATGCACAGAAATCAATTATTTTTCAAGAATAATTAAACAGAGTCAACATCTTTCTTCAACAGAACTGCAGACTGCACAGATGGCGCAAAAACAAAGAAGAGAGACGATCAGCTGATCATTGATCAGTTTCATGATTGAAGTAGCAGCAGGAGAGAGAGAGAGGCAGTCGCTCCATAGGTTGTTAAGCTTAACGCTGGAATGCTTTACAAACATTCAGAGATGAACTTACACACTTGCTTTACTTCTCTCTGGGATCACTTCCTCAGAGATGAAATGCCGGTTTGGTAGCGAGGCTACAAACACACAGCCGCTCTATCACGTGAGCACACTGCTGCGACGTGCTACGGTTATGAGCAGAGTTACGCCGTGTAGTTTAGTGAGGTGCTTTTTTGATATTTAATGTTTAAATATGTTTATATTGTCTATCCTGTAAAATAGTCAGATGTCTATTCATATTAATGTACAGAATTCACCTGCTTGCTGCTACTACTGCACATTCACCCAATGTATATACTACATATATATATATATATATATATATATATATATATATATATATATATATATATATATATATATATATATATATATATATATGCTGTCCTTGTGTGTTGGCCCTGCGACAGACTGGCGACCTGTCCAGGGTGGACCCCGCCTCTCTCCCTATGACAGCTGGGATAGGCTCCAGCGCCCCCCCCCCCCGCGACCCGGAAAAGGATAAGCGGAAGCGAATGGATGGATATATTATATTCTTCTTTTTTTGTACATTTTTTACATTTTTAATTTTTTTAAGACTTGTGGTGGTCTGCGAGCAGACGATGGTGATCTGAGGGGATGAAAAAAGGAAAGAAGTTCCATGTAGGCGTGTTAAACTGCAACAGTTTGAATATATTCAATGAATATTTCAACAACATAGTGCACTCTTATACAAAACAACACCCACTTACCTGTAGTTTTATTACAAACATGTTTAAAGTGTAATTTTAAAAAGAACAAAGACCTCTTTCACTTGTAAGGTTGTATCAGTATCAGAGTGTAATGAAGTGATCTGGTCACAGGCGCACGGTGCACCAAACCAGGCTGGTATCCACGTCCCATAAATGCAACAGGCGTTTAGTGTGGGTAAGAATGATTGCAGTGAACTCACCATCAAATCTATAACACAATTACTTATGAAAGGAAAATCAATGTGTTGCCGTGGCAACGTCTGAACCTGACTGAAATGCTTTCATACAGAAAATGATTCCTGCAGACTTTATTTTTCACACATGGCTTTTGCTGGTTTCCTTCATTTCTATTAAAGAAATAATAATAATAATAGGTCATGTGATTATAATAGGTCATGTGATTATAATAGGTCATGTGATTATAATAGGTCATGTGATTATAATAGGTCATGTGATTATAATAGGTCATGTGATTATAATAGGTCATGTGTTGTTATCATCTGAGGTTTTTGATTTTAGGAGCTGCTAATGACCTGATGATTTGGATTACTTCCTGATATGTGAACAATGAACACACACACACACACACACACACACACACACACACACACACACACACACACACACACCTTATCACTTATTGAACAGCATTCTGTAAGGAGACACTTTAAGAGCCAAATGTGTTCTCATAGTTGCTGACACAGCATTTCATCTGTGCAGCAGTTCGGGGTTGACTTCTTCAGCTTTCAGTGGGTGACAGGGCTGCAGTGCTGTGGAACCACGGTGTTGGTATATGTGCAGAATGTGGTCAGCACTGTCTCAGGAAGGAAAGCTCCTTCTGAATATAATAATAATTATGGGATCTTTATAGGTTTGCTATGTGCACTTATGCAACCCTGTCACCTTTTAAGGACATTTCTTATCACTCCTTAAGCCCCAAGATGATTCCAAGCTACAGATCCTGCATAGCTGCTTAGACTCTATTAAAGCTTGGATGGCTGACAGCTTTCTCCGACAGAAGTTTGTGCTCCTGACAGATTTGTGTCTAAGGTAATAGAAACCTTTGGTCCCCTTGCATACGTCTGCTAAACCCTCTGTCTCCGGGTAACTTCACACTTTTACATTGATGCTCGTGTCAAATCTCTGCTTCACTCTTGTTTTTAAACCACTTAAGAAATATTGCCAAGTTAATCCCACAGTGTCACACTCTGAACTGTAAACTGTTATTGGTGCATATATTTCAACACTGTAATTCACTGTTCACTAGTCTAAGCCAAATGTCTCCAGCATGCTGCGGCGAGGCTTCTTCGTCCTCACATATCACTTTTAGAGCTCTGCATGGAAAAGAACCTGCACACATCTGAGTATGTGCTCAGCAGGTCCCTGGGTCATGTGATCAGGGCTGTGCATTACGCTGAAAATGAAGGAGTAACAGTGACCCCAGAATCTCTCCCTCTGTGGGCTCTCCCACACAGCTGAGAGTCAGCTTTTTAGACTTGTGTTCGACTGACCTTTGTTTTCAGGGTTCTGGTTAACCCTTTAAGACCTACCACAGAACCAAGTCCGCCAGAGCTTATATCATATTTTTACATGGTGTGGAGCCATTTTTGGGAACATTTCAAGTTGCTATACATCAATACAACTGTTATAGCCCATATTTTAATAATATGTATTCATTAAGTCCATAGTAATTACATAAATTGCAAAAAAGTGCAATAAACTACCAAAAAATGTAAAATCATTTTTGCTTTTTTAACATATATTTCTAGTTAGAGAAATTTAAGAGGCTCATCCCTCAAAACTGTAAATACAAAAAAGTTTCACAAAATAGTTTCCTACCACAGGAAATTTATTTTGAGTGTCTTCATAGTTCTATTTTTGAAATACACCAATTTTTATATACTGCAGGAAAAACGGAAATAAATATTATACTGCAAATTTGCAAAAAAGCAGCATATGCATCAAAATAAACTATTTCCAGCAGTGCAATATGAGTCCTCAGCATCCCAGAAACGACACAGAAAGTCATAAAGTCAAACATAACTTTTAAAAACACCAGTATAGGCCCTGAGGCCCTGATGGTAAAAAACTACATTTCCACGAAAATGACGTCACTTCCGGTTTCGGGCAGGTAATGGCGGACGTGCGAAAGTTTGCGCTGACGTCTATTCCAAGTAGGAAGTGTTACGAACAGCTGATGGATCGGCAAAGCGTGTTTCTGGAATATTATGTTTTTGTTGCTGCAAGTGCTTTTTATGCTGTTTTTGCAAAGCTATATGTGGAAGGAAACCGTGACCGAGGACAAGCTGATGGCATCAGATGTAAGTACAACTCCTCCGGTTTCATATGCAAAACAAATTATTGCGCTAGCTTACGTGGTTGCAGAGCTACCGGGATTTAAAAATAGTTACACAAAATTGAGCGTGTCCGCTCCGACCGGCTCTAAAGGGTTAAAGGTGCAAATAAAGCTTTACTTACTTATACATTTTGAACCTCTTTCCTCTTTATTATTATTGTTATTATTATTACAATAAGTGAATGTCCCACTTTTTGAAAGCAAACTCTAAATGAGCTGATGTTTAAACGTCTGAGTTCAGTTACTCTACGTGTTGTAACGTGATGTCTGCAGCTTCCCAACATCGGTGAAACTGAAACGACTGGGATATGATTTATTTTGAACTGAATCTACACAAAAATGTTCTTAAATCAAATAATTCCAGTTTTTGAAGCCCTTTCGAAGTTTTTCCTTAACAAATCCAAAGCTGCGCCATGCTGACAGAAGAAGGAAACAGCAGTGTAGAGAGGGAGGAGAAATATTACCATTTTGAATGGCCTCATCTTTCCAGCGGGGGGAGCATTTTTCTGCTGGCTCTAAAATAGATGGGAGAGGCACTTTAAAAAACACAAGCGACGTTGTCATAAAACAGCTGAGAGAGAGAGAAGCTAATGCTGCTCTGCTTCGTACATGAACTTAAAAGCTTTCAGAAGTTGTTCCAACAGAGCAGCAGGTTCATGTAAAAACTAAAACAGCATCTCAGATACCAAAGCAGTCGTTGTCCCCTTGGAGCTTACATGGTGAATGAAAGCTTAAGTTCATTTTGTCAGTGTGATAACATGTGAGTGTAAGTCTGTCGGCTATGTAGGGATGGCCAGGTCACTGAGGTCGCCCAGGCTGGTTAAATCCAATTCCAGCCCCGCTGACCTCACTGATGCCCAATTTGCTAGTTAAGTAAATAAATGCAGAGCTACATCCTGTCTTGGCTGTTTAATATAGGGCAGCATGGCTGCGTGCAGCGTCCTGCCATCTTCACATTTCTTTGCCTTTTTGATGCTTCGATTTGGCCGAATGAAGTGGTGCTGCTGTGTGTGTGAACAGGGATGAACCATGTTATAGAAATGAATGGTTAATATGTGTGTGTGTGGAAAAGAGCTGATTTTGCCATCAGGCTCAAGCTGAGACCTTTTCACAGTTTAACACTGATCACCTTGATTAAAACATTGTTATCACTCTAAGACAACGTGGACCTCTGGTGGTGAGGGCAGACTATCACTGTCCAACCAAAGTGTAGAGTGTGACATGCAGTGGTCGGGGTTTTGCACTGGTCACTGATCTCTGCCAACAAACACTGCATCAGTCCTGCTGCTCGAAGGGGCCTCCCTGCTACGAGTGTGAGCATCTTCTGTCAGTTACAGCTACCAGGTTAAAATGTTAGGTTATCTTTACAAGCTGATTATTGAGACCTGACCATGTTTTTAAAGCCGACAGCTACAGTCGAGGGAAAAACTGGCTGAGCAATCATTTAATAACAGGTCAGGAAATGGAAAAAGTGGATTATTTCTAAGACCAATACTGATATCTGGTGATTTCTTCTTCACTAGCATTTGTTATGTGCTTGTTTCTGTTTCTTTGCTATCGTAATATGAAAATGCAGTTTAAAAATAGGTTTTAGAAAAGTTGAGTTTCATGGTAACGCAGCAGCAGTTTTAACTGCAGCTATGATACGAATCAAGTTCCTATTGGTGCAAATTCATTTGTTGTACTTTCCAAATCCCTTCTTGTAAAAGGATGGTCATAATTCAAACACTTAAACTTATTATTAGGTCTCGACTCCCTTTTGCTTCCTCTCTGCTTCCACAGCTTGTAGCACCATCATGCAGTCTGTCCTGGATCTGCACATCGGACTCAACTCTGTCATACTGTACATGTTAAAGCAAATATTAGCTTAATGGAGTTGCACACTACTAATTTGATCCTGAACTGCAGTAAAAACTGATTTTTAAAGAACTGTTGAGGAGTTAATGGTTTATTATCTCAGTTGTTTAACACCAGGCTGAATGACTGACTGCTGTCAGATTATGTGCAGAAACTGTTGGGTGCCACAGCAAACCTCACACTTCATTTCTGACCTCGTTGCCGAGCAGCTGACAAATAAACTGTGAAGCAGAGGTCCTGATGTCAAACCGGCTCAGTGAGAAGTGGTGACACAAAGTCATTCTGCTGGTTACTGTGTAGCAAGTCACATATGTTTCTTTACTTCTGTTGTCTAACACAGTGTTCTGAAAGCACTCGGCGTTGGATTACTCGCGTTACAACAGTGCTAACCTGTGCGCTTGTACTTTGCTCAGTGTTGTTTCCCCGATCAGAATTAACCAGTAAAACAGAGTATTTGCTGTTTTTTTAGTTTTCACATCAACTTTCACACCAACTCAAAAATAGAGAATAATAAGACTTTTCTTTAGGTTCCATCATATTTGGAGTGAAGCTGGCAGTGTGAGCCTTACCTGACATACTGGTGGGGCTTCAAGGCAAAGACGTCATCCTCAGAGCCTCATCAGACCTCTGGGTTCCTACCTACCCAAACACAGAAACAAACGCTCAGTCATTCTTTATCTAACAGAGCAGCTTCACACACATCTCTGAACAGCGTCTTTTCCTCACAGCTCGTCATTTTAAAAACATAAAGTGTACAGGAGTGATCACCCAATGTTAGATTAAACGAAACTGCACAGGCTGCCAGCTCTCAGTTCTCGTCCTCTGTGCAGGATGACATCTAGTGGTTACATGCTCATGTTACGTCTCAGGGTCCAGGTATCATTTCTTTCCCTCTGAGGTTTTGTTAGTGTGCATCCAACACACAAACAACACACTGCACACACCAGGCGTTCAACTCTGCTGCAACGTCCTTGTTTCACTGTTTGTCAGCTAAAGGTTACTCTTAGTAGCAGTTCTTATTTGCACTGATGCTCCTTTGTGTAAAATAGGTGTTTATAATGCATGCAGCACTTAAAACAACTGCACTCATGCAACAACTTCATGTGCCAACAAAGATCATGTGACATCATCACAATCATGGTGTCCAACATAAGGCCCGGGGCCCAGAATTGGTTTGGCCAAGACTCCAATCCATCCTGCACGTTTCACAGCTTTCTGTGACGATAAAGACTCTGCCTGACTTTGCCGTCCACACGACACCACAGAAGAGAAAGACAAACACTGAGACGAGAGACAAGCTTTTGTTTTTCCATCATCTACTATAAAATGTATGTTTTTATTCTTGTGGTCTCACAGTTAATTAACAAAACTGGGGGATGAGCTAACTTTTACATCGTTATCATGTAAAGAAACTTAGATGTACTGCTATATTAAAATATCTCAGGGATTAAATGTTTTACACTGACAGGATGATTCATCCTTTGAGCTTTTAATGCTAGAATGACTCACAGGGTTGTGGTGAGAGGCTTAACAGCCAACGAGACCAACAAGGACGACCCACACAGAATGTTAACTTCACTACTTGGCTTTTAAAATTCAGATAATGTCTCTTGTCTTTTCACTGGGCGATACATCTGATGCTGAGTCTGATAAACAACTGTCAGTGCAGCGGTTTATTGAAAAATGAATAATAAATAAATGAATCAAAGCCACAGCAGCACATCCACAGTGCACAGTGCAGCACGCTATCTGGCTGTTACTGTACCTGACCAGGGTGCAGCTGAAACTGTAACTTGCTACAGTAAGACGAGAAAGCAGGAAGCTGAATGTCCTTGAGCAGCTGTCCTCAGGAGGCCACATATGCATCACACTTTCCTGTAGCTGAAGCCACAACAAGAGGACTCCACCTGATTGAGATTGGACTGATAAGAACATGGAGGGCCGCTCTCTGCTCACATAAGCACGTATCCTCTCACTGCACGCCGATCAAACCTCACGTACTGTCACTGTGCTACACCTGACACTTGCACAGCCGATAAAAAAGTGTCAGCATGAAATATCTTCAAGGTTAATAAAACGATTGGAGGATGCAAATATTATCATGAACAGGTCAGGATGCAGGCTTCAACACATTATAACTAAAAAGAAATGAATAAAAACTGAAGTCAAGCAGAGGTCAGATTAACACTCACTGTGTGGGTATTCCTGAGGACCATCTCAAAGGTCTGGATGCAAACAGGAATACCTGAGTGTTTGTTCCCTGGGTGGTAGGTGCCTGGAATCTGAGGTTACGTGTGGTGGTAACATCTTTTGGTCAGGCCCTGTATACAATCTGCACTTCAATTCATTATGTGCTTGAAACTAATAGGTTGTGTTAAGCAGCGGTCTCCATTAGAATGAGCATTAATGGTGGAGGGTTATGGTGTGATGTTGCTGTGTAAGTAACATCACACATTTTTTAAAAACACGATGCTGCACGAGGAAATGCATAGTCTTCATTCGACAGTCACATGTTCGGCACTCTTCAGAGGAAGCGTTTGAGACAACCTGATGCCATCAGACAGGAGGTCCACAGATGGTGAAAAGGATACAGAGTTGATACAGCTCAGTGCTCTTTATGACTTTCTATAATTACAATTTCTGCACATTACTGTCCCGACTTCCACTGCAGGCAGCATTAGCTGCATTAGCTGAGAGCAGAACAGCCTACTAGACACTTTTTCTACCTGCTTTTGAAAAGACAGAAGCACTGCTACCGGGATGGAGCGATGGTATTTCTCATATTTCTCTGCTTGAAGTACATGTGCAGGTACTGATTTTTACTCTTGAGTTTCCTGGAACAACTAAACTGAGGTCCTGAAAGAATCAACCTTTTGTCTTTTGCTTGATGAAAATGCACCAAGTTGTGACGATCATCAATTTAAACTGTAGCCTTTTGTTTCTCTGAGTGTCAGGTTGTGCACCAGGTTGTGTACAGAGTGCTACACAAACACCATAAATAAATGTGAAATTCTCTCATAGCTGTACTTTCATCAGATAACTGAAGTCAGAAAAGTAAAAACGCTCGGGTAGGGACACGACATGCTATACAAATGGCTTCAATACGTATGGTGGATTTAAAGATCGCATGTGTTGTGCTTCAGCTTGACTGGGCTGATGGAGACCAGGTTTGGGAAAATCCAGACCAAGACAGAATCACCCACAGTTAGGCCAATACAGTCGAACACAAAGATGAATGAAACTCAAATGTCACCAAAGTCATCGAGTTTCAGATGAAAGCAGCTTCTGTCTGTTGTAATCAGATTTGAGCCGCAGCTGCAGTCAAATCACAATCATGTGATCTCCGGTCACAAAGTGAAACCGTAGTCAGTGCATGCTGTCCTTTACAGATGTCACATCTTACAACTGCAAGCTCACTGAACTCTGTTTGCTTGGAAGCTAGGTTTATTCAAGGGTTTGCACTGCTTTGAGGCTGCGTTTTTCCTCCTGCGGATGACGACAGAGTCGTTTTCTGAAGACGACGGGTCTTGTTTACAATCCTAAATAAGCCTTTGTGAATATGTGTATATTTATCAGCTATAACAATCAGACCCTTATGAATTGATTAGAGCCTTAAAAACGTGATAAAATCGTAACTCCTGTGCTGTGGTATGGTTTCAGCATCAGTCCTTGTTTATGGAGAACCTTTGGTGAAGGTAAGTACTGCTGCTTTTCCACAATCTGAAGTCTGAATTAAGGATTCGATAGATTTCCATGAATTACTTTCAGTTTGGGTGTAACATGGAAGTGGACACCAAAAAGCCTCACACTGTGTGACTACTGATGGTGTTTATCTTATTCAACCTTATTACTGTTGGTGTTAAAAATAATTTCTTCTCCAAAATGTCCAGATAGACACACTAACAAACCAACACTACATCAGGTACCATCACTCTGAAATGCTGGTTCTTACTCTGAGCACTCAAAGCGTTTTACACAACTTGCACATTCACGTTTTTTTCTATGCTGCTTCCTATCTAACATTCACACTCCGATGGATGCATCGGAGAGCAACATGGTCATATTTGGCATGCAGACTGGAGCAGACTGGGATTGAACCACCAACCTTCCAGTTAGTAGGTGACCTGCTCGACCACCTGTCACTTACAGCCAGGCCACAGACACATCTGAGGCAACAACAGAGGGAAAACAGAGTGGCTATAAAGAACGAGATGTGACTTACATGTATGTGTTCAGAATCCTGAGGTAAGGCAGGAAACAGGAAATAGGCCTGTAATAGGGCACATGCTGTACACTTCCTCGCTGCTATCATCCAAGGACCAGATTAACTGATAGTTACTGACGAGTACTAAATGAGGCATTTCATTGTCCATTTTTATTTCCTTTATACTTTTATATAAAAGTTCAGCTGTCTGAACTTGTAACCTTGTTCTCTCAGCATTGAACTGGAGAATTGCAGATTTTAACTGCTGAGCATTTTAATTTCCCTTCATTATCTTCATTGTCTGTTATTAGTTAGTTTTCCTTATTTTCTTCCAGTGTAATTACCTTGTAAAACCTTTAGGCAGAGGGTAACGGATACGCAAGAGACACAAAATAAATGAAAAGCATGCTCGTGCATCACCGTGCTCCACTTTTAAACAAGTTTTCTATCTGTAATGTACCGTCACCACATGCGTCCTTCAAACCAGACCCAGCTGACAGAAACTGAAGCTGCATGAAAGTCTGGATCAAAGGTTTGCTGCACACACTTAAAGCCGTTGCAGTGGTGTTTAGCTAACAGAGCAGCACAAAATCATACAATGCATTTCCAGGTTTGTTTACATTAACATTCATGCCAACTTTTACAAGTGCTGAAATGTAAACATGCCATTACTGTCATAAGCACGGTCACTATCAAAGTGTAGTTTGGTCACACCTTAATTCATTTCCTTGTACTGTAGTCCAGCTAATTATTCTTTTGGCAAGTTCAGTAGCCCGGGTCTCGTTTTGGTTTGGTCAGTAGCTCCTTTTCTGTGTCTGAGTTGACTACCAGCACAAAAATCAATCAATCATCAAGTGTCCAAGTGCAGTAATTTATGACCACCGCTACATGTTTCTACTTGCAACTGTCCATCCATCTGTTATCTTCCACTTACCTGGAAAGTCTCCCAAGGGAAGTACTCAGGAAGCATCCTTACCAAACCCACCTATTAACACACAGGAGCAGCAGCTATACTCTAAGATCCCTCTGGATGTCTGAGCTCCTCACCCTATAACTTAAAAGTTTGCTCACTTACCAAGAAATGAACAGTCTCTAACTTTTAACGTAAGTTCAAACTGTATATCAACCAAAAATCCACAAAAAAATAATGATACCAAAGTCATAATTTGAGTATCATTACTACTTTTGGAGAAACCGTGTTGACAAGCACAGTGGTAAGACGTTTCTTGTAGTTGGTCTCTAGGTTTGCGAACATCTCAGCGAGAATCTGGCCCACTCCTCTTTATAGGAATGAAATCTTTCAGGTTTCTTGGCTGTCGCTTGGACACTTGAAGCTTCAGCTCTCTGCACCTACAGACCTGAGGTCTGGAGACTGGCTCGGCCACTCCGTCATGGCTTCTCTGAGTCATTTGAATATTCACTGGAAAGTTTAAGTTGGGCCTATACCTGAGCTTTCTTAGGCACATGACCTGGTGGATGCTGCAAGATTTCAATTCATTAAGGCGTAGTGTGTTATCAGTTTTTGGTTGTAGTCCCAACTGCCATCATTGGGATCACTGATCAGGCTCCACCCAAGCGGTTTCGTGCTGATCCCTGACCTTTCTCATCATCCTCACCCCATGAGGCAAGATTTTGTATGGAGTCAAACCAAAAGCAATTTAAAGTCTATTTTTCTTGCATCTCTGTTGTCACAGTTGTCACTTTTTCACCAAGCTTCTTGCTTCTTGTGGTCTACAATGTTTTTCATTGACTTTCTGGTCTGGCCATGGAGGTGGGGAGGTTGGAATGGAAGAAATGAAGTCTGTGGACAGGTGTGCTTTATGAACACGGAGTATTTGTAATTGATTGATTGTAGTTGTTGGGTTATAGGACATCACTGAATTTTATTTCATTTCATTGAATAACATGCAACTGTAATGTGCTTTGTCTGCAATTTAGATTGATATTTTGACTCTCTCCATTACAGTGAAACAGTGACTCTCAAAGTGAATCTCGACCAGCGCTGCTACCAGGGAGCTTCTTAACTAACGCAGCGACCTCTGTCAGCGTGATAGATGTGGCTTCCCATGAGTTTTCAGGCTCTGCCTTCTCTATACTGGAAGTTTTGCCTCGGATCATCAAAGTCCTTTTTCCACTGCTAAACAATATCCCAAATCTGGGTCACCAGTTCTTCCCTCTGGCTGAGCACAGCTTGAGCCAAGCCCTGGTTTCCCTTCCTGAGTCCACGGAGAGCTTGCCAGAACAGGGCTCCCAAAAGTCCTCTTCTGTGACCTCCTCTGCTGACGTCCTTTTGGCCCTTTAATACTGTCGCTGCTTTCTTCAGCTTCAGCTTCGTCTAGCAGCCGCCCTGCCCTTTGATTTAACTCACTAGGCAGTGATCAAATAACAGGTCTGCTCTTATCAGATGATACAACAGCAAAGTCGATCATTGCCATGTACACTATGCACATCTTGTGCTTGAGCATGGTGTTTGTTATGGCCAACCCATGCCTAGCACAGAACTCAAGACTCTTCCTTCCATCATGGATCTCCAGGTCTCTGTCAAATTGTTAAAGTCTCCCAGGAGAACTATGGAGACTCCAGGTGGAGCCTCTTCAAAGACCCACCAACACCCAAATAAGATGTCTGTGGGTGGTGCATCCACGGAATCACGTTTTGACATTTTCGAGCAACAACACAAACAAGAATTTCTCTCTTTTTTCCATGAATTGGCCCACTGGCATAGTCAGGGTGACTGAAGTTGTGAGAAATATATTTCTTTGATTTTATAGCAACTTCTGTTTTTTAAATTACCTTCTAATTATTCTGTTATAGGGCATCTCATTTTAACTTTTCTCATTTTAAGGGTTCACGCATAAAATATTTGAAATAAGCCTGGAAATAAAGGATTTAAAAAACGGTCCAACAATGAAGACCTCGTTGTTTGTTGTCACAGCCCATGTGGCCTCACTTGCTACTTGTGGCCTTATGTGAGAGTGAGAACACTTTCACACACAGCTCTCTCTTCACCACACCAGACCATTACAGTGTCCAATCTCGCCGTCATTTCCCATTTATCCTTTTCATACTTGTGAGCGTCCTCCAGATACTTGAACTCTTCTGCCTCGGACACCAACACGGAGATGGCACGGGGAATTTTTCTGTCTGAGGACGATGATCTCAAACGTGCTAATTCTCATTCTGGCCGCTACACACATCACCTGCATACATCAGACATGAGATCATATGGCCACGAAACACAACACCTTCAGCCTCAGGCTGCCCCGAGACAATCTGTCCACAAAAATTATGAACGTAATCGGTGAAACAATGTTAACAGAATTTTTAAATGTTAGAATATCTGTCACAGATAAAGTATAGGGGTGATAAAACAGTATTCCTGCATAAAATAATAATGGGAGCATAAACGACCAGTTATACTTGTTGTATATAAGAGCTTGGTCACCTGAGGTTCAAGTATAGTTTGCTGCTAACTGCTTCGGAGGCAGGATTGTCAGTTTTTACTCATTTTGATAGTAAAACAACCGTGTAGCTTTCACAGTTCAACCATAGTTCAACAGTTCATCTCTGCACTGAATTTGTGTCGCTTGACAATTTAAACTAATGCACAAAACAGACAAATAAATGATAATAAAAATGATAACTGTGGTTGTTTTGAAAAAGCCTTATCTAAAGCCAAATGTCAGCCCTGCCCAGTCTTCAGTTTACATCATGCATCATGAATCAGCACTTACAAGGAACAGTCAACAATAACCGTCATATTGACCAATATGCATGTTATTTGAACTGGCATTTAGATAAGAGTCCATCTTCATCGGACGGCCACTACGCCTGGAGCTCTAATACTTGATTTACAAAGCTGCGACACACAATGCGACGTGATACACGCTCATCATCATGGCAACCTGCATCACACAAGGGAGAGCAGATGGTGCTTTCATTAAAGAATTCAAGCTGACAGAAGAATCAGCTGAATGATCAAGTCTCCAGTGCACTTATCATATTACATTAAATTCTCTGTACACAGAGGCTGCCCACTGTGGTTTGTTATACTGCGTGCACCGTGAGTTGAGTAGGTCCGAATAATCTACTGGGAGCAATGGGACCAATAAGTCATGCTCAGCAGCAAGAACACACATCATGGATGACAGCTGGAGCTGCCAGTCACCTGCAGACCCATGAATGATATTTGGTGCCTAAAGTCATCATCAATAAATATTCCTATTTAAGTGAAACCTTTTTATTTTCACTTACTAATCTCCTCAGAGAGACACAACCCATCTGTTAGGCTTCATTTTTAATAGACAGACGTTGGCAGGCGTGGTTGTGGCACGGCTGCATTGGGAGCTGACGCACTGGAGCTGCATCGGTTCATCACGCCGACCTGCATAAATGGTACTTGGTCCTGAGTGTGGGGTTTATTGTTGATGCGAGTACGGCTGGCAGTGGGAGAGCTGCGGCCACTGTGTGTGTACAGCAACCGTGTGCGTAAATCGTGTGGCGAATAAAAGATGCTGGAAAGCATGGACATGTGGTCAGGTCTGCTGTGCATTCACTTAAGTGGTGCCGAAACCCAGGACAGGCAGCAACAGGAGCAGGCAGCGGTGTCACGCTGCAGGACCAGACCGAGCACCATATGGAGGTGATTAAGAATCTGGCAGCTCGGATCCAGTCCTGGCCGACACCACCCCACCAGCGTCCCCCGGTGGCGTGGGTGTGGAGGAGGTCCGGACTGTTCAGGCCCCCGTGCAGGCCCCCAGGGTGCGACCAGCCAAGGTGCAGCCTGCCTCAGCGACCATACCCACTCCTCAGGTGGGAGCGGCTGGGGCACGGCAGGTGCCTGCACCTTGGATTGACCACAACCACGCCCGCCACACAGTCATGTGTACAGCAGGTAAAACAGGTACTATACACGTCTTTAAGTTTCTAAGTAAATGCATTTCTAAAGGTGCCTCTGACCTGAAACTCTCACCAGATGCTGGTAACACGATGCACATGCATTGCTCAGGTGTGATTTCGGCCCATTCGGCCACATAAACAGTCCTATAAACCCCAAGCTTCAGTCCTTCCACAGAGTTTCAGTTGGAGTTGATTGGCTGGGCCATGCTTTATTTTCTTTCTGTAAAACCAGCTGAGCGTTCCCTTGGATGTGTTTGGGATCACTGAAATGCCCATCATTGTTTCAGCTTCATCATCCTGGCAGCAGATTTTTATCAAGATTGTCTCAGTACATTCTTCCATTAATCATCCCTTCATTTTTATTATTAATATACAATAATAATGGGTAGCTCAGGTGGCAGAGCAGGTCAGCCACTAATCATAAGATCGGTGGTTTGATCCCAGGTTGCCTCCTGGCTTCATGCCAAATATCCTTGGGCAAGACACTTCACCCGTTGCCTACTGGTGGTGGTCAGAGGGCCCGGTGGCGCCAGTGTCCGGCAGCCTCGCCTCTGTCAGTGCGCCCCAGGGTGGCTGTGGCTACGATGTAGCTGCCATCGCCAGTGTGTGAATGTGTGAATGAATGGGTGGATGACTGGATATGTAAAGCGCTTTGGGGTCCTTAGGGACTAGTAAAGCGCTATATAAATACAGGCCATAATATACATAATGACCAATGTTCCCTCTAAGCTGCACGCGTGCGTAATTGCGCACTGCTGGTCTCTGTGTACAGAAAATCTGCGTTGCGCACACAAATTTTTTTTAACCTGAATTGAAATTAAAACTTTAACAATTTTTTATGAACAGCTGTGTGCAGGCAGGAATAGGACCCAAGGTGCCGACACTCGGAGGCAAAACTTGAACTCAAAACAGCTTTAATGCTAAACTCAAATGCAGCATAACTGGATATATCAAAATAAACTTACACCAGAAGCCTGACAGAACACACAGCAAGATAAGGGTAGATCCCAACACGGACAAACTGAAACACAGGGCTTAAATACACAGAGGGAGCAATCAGGGAATGGGTAACAGGAGGGAAACACAGCTGGGGCAAATCAGGCCTGACGAGACAAAGGAAGCAAAACCAGATACATTAACATCAGACATGGACCTTCAAAATAAAACAGGAAACATAACACAGACTGGACTAAAGACACAGACTCACATGCAGGCACTACAACAAAGGGAACAAAGACATGGGACCAGGGCAGACAGACACTGACTGGACACGAGGATATAGCAACTAAGGATTACACAGAGACATAAACCATAAGACAGAACTCTAACGAAGAAACCAAAGAATAGAAATGATAAATAATACAATAAACTCAAAACCCTGGGTCAACGACCCAGGCATCCTAACACAATTCTGTTTGCAGTGTGAGTCAGTGACTGGCTGCTCCCGTGTGGGATCAGAACGATGCCACCTTATCCCAAAGTCCAGCCAATGATGCGATTCACATTCGTATATACGCAGCTAATCAACGTGGCTGACAGGCTATGACAGCGTCCTTATGTGCCGGTGTTTTAGCAAAGCGGCTGATGTGGAGTGAAGCCACGTTAATGACAACGTGTACAACCATTGGAGATGTGAGCAGGACAGACGGAACAACTGACGGACAAAGTTTGGACTTTATACCAGTTTTTAAATTGTGTTGATCGGCCACGTAAAACCAGAGTTATGATAAAATATCTGCAATGTTTGGTTTTCTTCCTGAATACTGTCGTTGTTTATATTTACTGCAGGAAGAAACGGTAAAAACGGCGTTTTATAAGGAAAACGCTCGAAAGCCTGTGAGCAAAAACACCAAAACTCCCAGCCTTTCCTATTGGTGGAAAAATGTACCATGTGGACCAATCAAAGAATGATATGGCAACATGGCCTTTAGTTGTTTAGGACGGGGGAAGTTTTAGGAGTGACTGCGTGTTTGAGATGTGAGAGATTTGAGACGTTTAGCACAAATCTTAGTGTGTAGTCAGTGTGTAGTTAGTGTGTAGTTAGTGTGTAGTTAGTGTGTAGTCAGTGTGTAGTCAGTGTGTAGTCAGTGTGTAGTTAGTGTGTAGTCAGTGTGTAGTCAGTGTGTAGTCAGTGTGTAGTCAGTGTGTAGTCAGTGTGTAGTTAGTGTGTAGTCAGTGTGTAGTCAGTGTGTAGTCAGTGTGTAGTCAGTGTGTAGTCAGTGTGTAGTTAGTGTGTAGTCAGTGTGTAGTCAGTGTGTAGTCAGTGTATAGTTAGTGTGTAGTTAGTGTGTAGTCAGTGTGTAGTCAGTGTGTAGTCAGTGTATAGTTAGTGTGTAGTTAGTGTGTAGTCAGTGTGTAGTCAGTGTGTAGTCAGTGTGTAGTTAGTGTGTAGTCAGTGTGTAGTCAGTGTGTAGTTAGTGTGTAGTCAGTGTGTAGTCAGTGTGTAGTCAGTGTGTAGTCAGTGTGTAGTCAGTGTGTAGTTAGTGTGTAGTCAGTGTGTAGTTAGTGTGTAGTCAGTGTGTAGTTAGTGTGTAGTTAGTGTGTAGTTAGTGTGTAGTCAGTGTGTAGTTAGTGTGTAGTCAGTGTGTAGTCAGTGTGTAGTTAGTGTGTAGTCAGTGTGTAGTCAGTGTGTAGTCAGTGTGTAGTCAGTGTGTAGTCAGTGTGTAGTTAGTGTGTAGTCAGTGTGTAGTTAGTGTGTAGTTAGTGTGTAGTTAGTGTGTAGTCAGTGTGTAGTTAGTGTGTAGTCAGTGTGTAGTCAGTGTGTAGTTAGTGTGTAGTCAGTGTGTAGTCAGTGTGTAGTTAGTGTGTAGTTAGTGTGTAGTCAGTGTGTAGTCAGTGTGTAGTTAGTGTGTAGTTAGTGTGTAGTTACTGTGTAGTTAGTGTGTAGTTAGTGTGTAGTTAGTGTGTAGTCAGTGTGTAGTTAGTGTGTAGTTAGTGTGTAGTCAGTGTGTAGTCAGTGTGTAGTCAGTGTGTAGTTAGTGTGTAGTTAGTGTGTAGTCAGTGTGTAGTTAGTGTGTAGTCAGTGTGTAGTCAGTGTGTAGTTAGTGTGTAGTCAGTGTGTAGTCAGTGTGTAGTTAGTGTGTAGTCAGTGTGTAGTCAGTGTGTAGTTAGTGTGTAGTCAGTGTGTAGTCAGTGTGTAGTTAGTGTGTAGTCAGTGTGTAGTCAGTGTGTAGTTAGTGTGTAGTCAGTGTGTAGTTAGTGTGTAGTCAGTGTGTAGTCAGTGTGTAGTCAGTGTGTAGTTAGTGTATAGTCAGTGTGTAGTCAGTGTGTAGTTAGTGTGTAGTCAGTGTGTAGTTAGTGTGTAGTCAGTGTGTAGTCAGTGTGTAGTCAGTGTGTAGTTAGTGTGTAGTCAGTGTGTAGTCAGTGTGTAGTTAGTGTGTAGTTAGTGTGTAGTCAGTGTGTAGTCAGTGTGTAGTCAGTGTGTAGTTAGTGTGTAGTCAGTGTGTAGTCAGTGTGTAGTCAGTGTGTAGTTAGTGTGTAGTCAGTGTGTAGTCAGTGTGTAGTCAGTGTGTAGTTAGTGTGTAGTTAGTGTATAGTCAGTGTGTAGTCAGTGTGTAGTTAGTGTGTAGTCAGTGTGTAGTCAGTGTGTAGTCAGTGTATAGTTAGTGTGTAGTTAGTGTGTAGTCAGTGTGTAGTCAGTGTGTAGTTAGTGTGTAGTCAGTGTGTAGTCAGTGTGTAGTTAGTGTATAGTCAGTGTGTAGTCAGTGTGTAGTCAGTGTGTAGTTAGTGTATAGTCAGTGTGTAGTCAGTGTGTAGTTAGTGTGTAGTCAGTGTGTAGTTAGTGTGTAGTCAGTGTGTAGTTAGTGTGTAGTTAGTGTGTAGTCAGTGTGTAGTCAGTGTGTAGTCAGTGTGTAGTCAGTGTGTAGTCAGTGTGTAGTCAGTGTGTAGTCAGTGTGTAGTCAGTGTGTAGTTAGTGTGTAGTCAGTGTGTAGTCAGTGTGTAGTTAGTGTGTAGTTAGTGTGTAGTTAGTGTGTAGTGTAGTCAGTGTGTAGTTAGTGTGTAGTCAGTGTGTAGTCAGTGTGTAGTCAGTGTGTAGTCAGTGTGTAGTCAGTGTGTAGTCAGTGTGTAGTTAGTGTGTAGTTAGTGTATAGTTAGTGTGTAGTTAGTGTGTAGTTAGTGTGTAGTTAGTGTATAGTTAGTGTGTAGTGTAGTCAATAGTGTTGTTGTGTGTGTCAATGAGGCGCCTGCTGAGTGTTACAGGTGTTACAGCAGTGACACATCTGCTGCTGTCAGGCCTGCAGGTATCAGGCTGTTGTTCTCCTTCATCTCATAGTGGACAGAAATTATTTTTTGGAGCGGCACAAATAATTTGTGTGGCATCAGATTTGATGCAGAACAGCTGATTGTTCTGTAAATAGTTTGAAATGTTTATTAAAAAACACCTTGGCTGCATTTTTAGGTAAACAGCTGCAAAACACTTTGTTGTTTGCATAACTCAGTAACTTTTTTGAAGTAGTAACTATATAATTAACTGCCCAACATTGGTCATTATTTACTGTATTTTGCAGACAGAGTTACAGACTCTCTCCCAGACCACAGACTCAGAATACAGTCAGAGCTTTATTTAATAAAAGAAAGAAAGTTGTGTTTTCAAAATTGGAGTTGAAGTTATTTTTCCTTCCAATAGTGTTAAAATGCTGCACAGGACAGGAACAAGATTTTTATAATTTTCATTGTAAGTGGGCTAAAGCAGTTAATTAAAAGTAGTCTAACATAAATGCTGTAATTTGATTACTTTAATAAACATGTAACTTGGATGGATTGGATGCTGGTGTGACCACAGTGCACACGTCTGCTGTTGCTCACAGTGGTCCAAGGGGACGCTCAGGGAGTTTGTGTGTTCAGACACGTGAAACATTAGAGGGAACGTTGATTATGACACGTGCCAGTGTCGCACGCTGAAGAACAGCCTCACACTATGATGTTCACACCTCCAAACGTCACTGTTGGTACGGTGTTTTGGGGATGAGAGCCTTTTGGCCTCCAACCACGGTGTGCATTACAGCATCCAAAGCGTTCGGTTTTGACCAGACTATATCCTCCCCGTATCTCACAGGC
>NC_137442.1:34619167-34756667 GCF_964374335.1 Astatotilapia calliptera | reverse complement strand
GAGTTCTGTTTTTTTTTTTTTTTGTTTTTTGTTTTTTGGGGGGGTTCAATTTGTACAGTGATGTATGGAAAATGTATGAAAAATTGATCAGATTAAATCAAAAAGCTCAAAAACAAGCCAAAACCCCACTAACCTGGAGATTATAGCTTCTGAAGAGCTGAGACCGAACATCAGACACCTTTCCTGTGCGAGCATCTGTCTTTCTGAATAAGCTCTGGAGCATATTGGTGCAACACAGCATAAAAGTGGTTCTTCAGGTAGAGGTTTGTAATCCTGTGGAATTATGTACAGATCTGAACACACCGGATAAATTTACATTTACAAGTTTCAATTAGTCTACAAATCTTTGCAAAATACATCAAAATCCTCACACTACCAAGGGATAATTTGTTCAGACAAGCCAGATAACAGAAGTCAATATAAAATACATCTTGTTAGACACATCTATATACATTCTTACCTGGGACTCCAATTTCAGAGCAGGCCAGCAATGCATGATCTGACCTACTGTTAGGTCAGAGCAGGCCAGCAATGCATGATCTGACCTACTGTTAGGTCAACGCTGATGATCTCTTTGCGTCACAAAGCCAAAGTGGTGTGCATCAACATCATTGTAATCAGGACGTAATTCTTTTCACTTTTCTTGACTTCGTCCATAATCTGTAGTCTTAGCTGGTCAAGGCAACAGCATCTTCACCCCTTGGGAAATTAGGCAGAAACTTTACTTCTGCCCTGGCAAGTAAAACAAAGAAGACAAGGCAGACTACACAGAGAACAGAGAAGAGACATACCCAAGGAGACATGGATGAAACATAACTAGCCCAGAACTCAACTAAGCCGTAACTAATAACACAAGTACTTCACTTCATTTCAACATAACATAAGAAAGCAAAAATAAAAAATAAAGTCAAAATTCTGGGTCTTTCATTAATGTACACTGGGGTTCAGAATAAAATAAAAGGGAAAAAAACTGTTTGGTATATATATTATTGATGGATTCACCCTCAAGTTAACCTAAAATAGACCAGGCACAACAATTTTACAGTTCAGAAGATTCTACATTTCAACTTAGTATACAAAACTATTTGCAATGCAAACTAAGTTCTTCCGCCTAATTAATGGTAAATGTAATTATGTAATGATTAATCACTGCTTTTGTAAATATCATCCTGCGCCTACAATTTTGATGCCCCAGTTTCAATATGTCCAAATATTACTAGAAACGCACCAACAATTCCAGAGAACTGAACATAGGTTTCAAGTTCCACCAGTTAGCCTAACAGGTTAGCCAGAGTCGATATCCAGGTATGCGCCAAGTGTGAAGCAGCGTAGCACTGCACATTGATTCAACAATTTATCCACAAGGCAGTTTATAATCTGCAAGTCTGTTTAGCACTTCAGAAGTGCCTTCTAAATCCTTCTTTTAAAATAGTAGGAGCTTAGAAAAGTATGAGCAGTGCGCACCTCTGCTGGGACTAATAATGTGTTATACTAAATGTGAGCTTATTAGCATTATTCATACAAAACACACTTTGGGGCCACTGCCACCAAGACCATACACTGGAACCTTTGTTTACATTAGGTAACATGGATAAAATGACTCATGTCATGCATGTAAATCTTAAATGCGAGAAATACTGTTTCAGAAAAAATAAAACTTACCAAAAAAGCGCTCCTGAAGACAAAAAAGGCTGCAATAGTGGTAAAGGCAGCTAGCCAAGTGCAGAGCATTAGCTGTTCCAGTTCAAAAGTCTGTAACATGCCATAGCACGTCCTCCTTTGTACAGCGTCAAAGGCAGCAAAAAATGATTTTATTTCTGTTTGGATATTAATGTTCCACAAGTTTTTTTGGAATAATGAGCGGCCATTCGCACTCGAAGCAAGGAATCCAAGATGGTTCCAGCACCTCATGAAGAAACAGGTGGCGCACGTAGGCACATACCTACGTAGGCATGTATGCGATGTCAGTGTCGACTCAAATTATTTGAGGGCAATGTCAGAAACTAACCAATATATTCAAGTACTGATAACTTGGAAAAACAAACTTCTTCAAACTACTCAAAAAAATAAAGGCGTATGAACTTATAACAGGTATTTAAGTTGTAACTAATTTAATACATCAAATTGTTACTATTCAGTCTTACAGTGCATCAAAAGCCAGCTTAAGAGGCTTAATATTCTAAAGTTCAATTCAATTCACAACAGCAGTCGCCTCAAGGCGCTTTATATTGTACAGTAGATTGTACAATAATCCATACAGAGAAAAACCCAACAATCACATGACCCCTATGAGCAAGCACTTTGGCGACAGTGGGAAGGAAAAACTCCCTTTTAACAGGAAGAAACCTCCGGCAGAACCAGGCTCAGGAAGGGCAGGCAGGGCCATCTGCTGTGATTGGTTGGAGTGAGCGAAGGAAGACAGGATAAAGACATGCTGTGGAAGAGAGAGAGAAATTAATAACAGGTTCAATGCAGGGAGGTCTATTGACACATAGTGAGTGAGAAAGGTGACTGGAAAGGAAAAGCTCAATGCATCATGGGAATCCCCGCGGCAGTATAACAGGGAGGATTCAGGGTCACCTGGTCCAGCCCTAACTGTATGCTTTAGCAAAAAGGAAAGTTTTAAGCCTAATCTTGAAAGTAGAGATAGTGTCTGTCTCCTGAATCCAAACTGGAAGCTGGTTCCACAGAATAGGGGCCTGAAAACTGAAGGCTCTGCCTCCCATTCTACTTTTAAATACTCTAGGAACAACAAGTAGGCCTGCAGAGTGAGAGCGAAGTGCTCTAATAGGGTGATATGGTACTACAAGGTCATTAAGATAAGATGGGGCCTTGTATGTGAGGAGCAGGATTTTGAATTCAATTCTGGATTTAACAGGAAGCCAATGAAGGGAAGCCAATACAGGAGAAATATGCTCTCTCTATCTAGTCCAGGGGTGGGCAACTCCAGGCCTCGGGGGCCGGTGTATCTGCAGGTTTTAGATGTGTCCTTGGACCAACACAGCTGATTTAAATGGCTAAATTAGCTCCTCAACATGTCCTGCAGTTCTCCAGAGGCCTGGTAACGAACTAATCATGTGATTCAGGTGTGTTGACCCACGGTGAGATATAAAACCTGCAGGACACCGGCCCTCGAGGCCTGGAATTGCCTACCCCTGATCTAGTCCCTTGAACATATAAAGTCTAAAACTCCTGGCATGTTGGCATAAAGCTGATTGTGGTATGAAAGTCTCCCTCCTTTCTCCTGCTCTGCCAGCTCTCAGCTGTACAGTCTCTGTGCTCTCTCCAGTCAGCCAGGTTTTAGCCTTTGCAGGCTTTCTGGTCTGTTGGCCATCACCAGCCCTGAGCCTTGAGAAAGGCTCCTCTCTTTCTTATCTTACAGCATTCAGTCATTCGCAGGCTCTCTGTTCTCTGTCGGCCATTAGCGGCCCCAAGCCTTAATACAGGCTCTTCTCTCCTGTGTTTGCAACTCTTATCCTTCTCACTTTTCCGGCAGACTGGCCTCCAGCGGCCCAAGCCTTAAGGCAAGCCTCTCTGCCCTCTTATCTCTACTGTCTCCTTTGCAAACTCTCAGCCGTATCGCAAATTATCTGTCTCACTTCTGTCATAGATCAGCCATGCGCCTATAAAAGGCCTTCCTTCTTAATTTTAGATGTAGTTTGTCCTCACGTCTTATTTCAGTTTCTCTCCACTCTCCTTGCCTCGGGCGGCCATCGACCCACTCTGCTGCTCTACTCCTGGCTAACCAGACCCTTTCATGAGTTTCTCACTCAATGTGGTGCTTGTGCATGTTATACCTTGCCCTCTGCCATGCATTACTGCTAAACATCATGTGTTTCATTCCCTCTACCTTTCTGTTGCGTTTGTGTCAAATCTGACCAATTTACAACTTAAAATATTGTGTTTTACATCTGATTGCCTCAGATCACATCCTCCACACTATGCACTTGAACATATAAAGGTGATGATCACCTCTTTCATTGAACTTTGAGTGTTTTAATCAACCTTGTTACATCTGTGGTGTTCCCCATAGGACCACCATAGGAAATGAATGGGAATCCACTCAACCACACCCCCTCAGCCCACAATTGACAGGATGACCTGCAGAATGACCAACTGAACAACCTACTGAACAACCCACTGATCTGAATTTTGTGGTGAAAAATGTTTGTTATGCTAATTCAAGAGCTATTAAAACAAACCTGTCAACCGGGAACACTAAAGTAAGGGGCGGGCAGTGAACAAAACTGGAGGGCTAGATCAGATCTCCCTGCCACAGTAAGACAGAGACAGACACCAAATACCTCAAATTGAATATTGTACATCAATAAATCATGTTCAATTCCTTATTGAATTATTTATAATTCACCTTAGGGTTTAATGTTGGAGTTTCAAAAGTTAGTCAGCATATTAAGAAGTTCTGGCATAACACTGGAAATAAGCAGCATTTTACACAATGATGGGCATCCTGCATAAGCCACATTAAAAACATAGGATGCACAGACAGCAAATCTACTGCCTGATGTTCTATATTCTACAGTGGTGAAAGTTCACTAGGTATACAACAGGTTCTGCAACTAGAGGATTATCACTTTTACTATTACTATATGTACTACAGTGGTTTGTTTCACCAACGGTTATGTCCATGCACCCATCCATTCATTTTCTTCCGCTTATCTGGGGCCGATGTACATTGTAACAGAATGTCAGGGTTCCTGGGTCACTGACCCAGTGTTTTCAGTTTGCACTTTTGTCACTGTTTAGTTTCAAACATATGTTTCCTGTTTAATTATGATAACATTATGTCTGTGTGCATTGTGTTTAGTTGTATTTTCTCTGCACGCTCGAATTTCACCTGCTCTCAAACCGCCGCAGTGGAGAGTGGGTGTCTTTCGCTGAACTTCAGCTACACCGCTGCCCCACCTCCCCACTCCTTGCTTGTCCGCCTCTCTGCTCCTTGTTTGTCCGCCGGCCACCTCACCCACCGCCTCTTCTGCCTCGATGGGACTGAGCAGCTCTGCCTCCCGTATCCATGTGGCGGAGGCACTGTCATTCAGTCTTTCCCCCATCTCCGACAAGAGAAGGCTAAGTTCCTGACGCCACAGTAGTAGGGGTTGAGTGAGACTGATTTTTTTTCTTCCCTCTCACCATAAGCTGAGGGCTGCTGTGCAATATACAGCCCAGCAAGATCTAAGACTGTTTATTGCTGTGACTATCAGCGGACTGTTCATTTTCAACCTGCTTCCATAAATATTGTTCCATCCTTTGATGCTCTCATTAAGGACATTTATCCTTCTAAAATGGATCTCCCAGTGCAGCCTAGACCCTGCCTTCCCCTGCACCTAGTTCCTCAAGTGAGGGTTTCTAGGACCCAGTCAGTCCCTATCCCTGTTCTAGAGCGACTAGGGGTTAGTGTGTCCCCACAACCGTACCAGTTCCTCAGGTTGGGTGGCTGGCATCTTGCAGGCTCCTGCACACACACCGAGGATAGCTGGGGTCCAGCTAGCTCCTGCACCTGTCCCTGCTCCTAGGGTGAGGTCGGCCAGGACCCAACCCATTACTGCACCCGTACCTGTTCCTCAGGTGGGGATGGAGGGGTTCGGCCAGTTCCTCCACCTGTACTGGTTCCCAGTTCCCAGCTCAACATGAGCTTCAGGCACAGCATCAAGAGCCAGGTGCAAGCTCTGTGTAGCCCCCGCCAGAGGTTTCCGCAACTGCGGGCCCTGCTTCATCTCCACCAGTGGTTTCTCCACCAGTGGTTTCTGCACCAGCTGGCTCTGCTGCATCTCTGCCAGCGGTTTGTCCACTTGTTTGCCCTGCTCCTGCTGCTTCGTCTAAGCCAGAGGTCTGCACCAAGCCACGCCACCAGCGACACTACACCACCAGCAACCTACCAAGCCACGCTGTGGCGAGGATATCCATCACCTCCGACAGTCCACAGTGGAGCATCGTTGGCCTCGCAGCCAGCCTCCAGATGAGAGTCGTTGCTGCCACTGGCCTCACTGCTTTTGGCCTCGCTGCTTTTGGTCTCGCTGCTTCTGGCCTTGCTGGCGCCTTCCTGCATTTTTCTTTTGGTCCTCTCTCCCCATTCTCCACACACCTGACCATGACACAGAAAGCCAAAGAAATAATTTTACCATGTGCAATGACTGGAACCTGCAGTTATTGCAGTGATTTCTCTGATAGAAACTAGTGATGTCATACAGAATTTAACCCTCTGGAGTCTGGGGTATAATTGGCCTTCATAGTTCACCTTTTAAAGCTGTTTGCCATGCCTTTTTGTATCATTATCTTTTTGCATCATTGTACCTGCCACTTATGCCTCTAACAAATCTGTGCTGCCTGAATACACCATAGGCTAGCATACAATCCCTTGGAACCTTATCTGTACACTATACAGGGAGTGCAGAATTATTAGGCAAATGAGTATTCTGTCCACATCATCCTCTTCATGCATGTTGTCTTACTCCAAGCTGTATAGGCTCGAAAGCCTACTACCAATTAAGCATATTAGGTGATGTGCATCTCTGTAATGAGAAGGGGTGTGGTCTAATGACATCAACACCCTATATCAGGTGTGCATAATTATTAGGCAACGTCCTTTCCTTTGGCAAAATGGGTCAAAAGAAGGACTTGACAGGCTCAGAAAAGTCAAAAATAGTGAGATATCTTGCAGAGGGATGCAGCAGTCTCAAAATTGCAAAGCTTCTGAAGCGTGATCATCGAACAATCAAGCTTTTCCTTCAAAATAGTCAACAAGGTCGCAAGAAGCGTGTGGAAAAACCAAGGCGCAAAATAACTGCCCATGAACTGAGAAAAGTCAAGCGTGCAGCTGCCAAGATGCCACTTGCCACCAGTTTGGCCATATTTCAGAGCTGCAACATCACTGGAGTGCCCAAAAGCACAAGGTGTGCAATACTCAGAGACATGGCCAAGGTAAGAAAGGCTGAAAGACGACCACCACTGAACAAGACACACAAGCTGAAATGTCAAGACTGGGCCCAGAAATATCTCAAGACTGATTTTTCTAAGGTTTTATGGACTGATGAAATGAGAGTGAGTCTTGATGGGCCAGATGGATGGGCCTGTGGCTGGATTGGTAAAGGGCAGAGAGCTCCAGTCTGACTCAGACGCCAGCAAGGTGGAGGTGGAGTACTGGTTTGGGCTGGTATCATCAAAGATGAGCTTGTGGGGCCTTTTCGGGTTGAGGATGGAGTCAAGCTCAACTCCCAGTCCTACTGCCAGTTTCTGGAAGACACCTTCTTCAAGCAGTGGTACAGGAAGAAGGCTGCATCCTTCAAGAAAAACGTGATTTTCATGCCGGACAATGCTCCATCACACGCGTCCAAGTACTCCACAGCATGGCTGGCAAGAAAGGGTATAAGATGTTCAAGATGGCGCCGCGGATGGCAGCCTCGGTACTGCGCTCTCTCGCACTTTTCTTGTTTTTGTTTATTTTCTGCGCTTTTGGTCACTCAGACCACATCACTTTCTCCAGAGATCAACTGCTTAACATCAGGCAGTCATCTCACTATAGTTCTTATCCATTTTTCACAAACCCGGAAAGTTTTTTGGAGATTTTAGTTGGAGGCGCAGCAGCTCTCTGGCTCCTGGAGAAGACGTAGACGGGGGAGTCGCACCGGTGCGCTGGTGAAACTACGTCGGCGAGGATTCCGCACGGCACTCCCCTCCATTCACCTCGCGAATCTCCGCTCTCTTCCAAACAAAGTCGACGAATTACTGCTCTTAAACCGGACTAACAAGGACTTTGCACGCTCTGCTGCCCTCTGCTTCACTGAAACCTGGCTCAGTGAGCGAGTCCCAGACGCTGTCTTAAATCTGCCGGGCTTCCAACTTCACCGGGCGGACCGCGAAACAGAGCTCTCAGGGAAAACAAAGGGTGGTGGAGTCTGCTTCTACATTAATGAAGGTTGGTGTACTGATGTCACAGTGTTACAGAAACACTGCAGCCCACACTTGGAAAGTTTTTTCATCAACTGTAAACCTTTTTATTCACCGCGGGAGTTTTCTTCCTTCATGCTGGTCGGAGTTTACATCCCTCCACAGGCCAACGTGAACAACGCACTGTGCGAGCTGGCTGACCAGATTACTACCCTGGAGAGGAAATTCCCGGATTCCTTTACAATTATTCTTGGGGATTTTAACAGAGCAAACCTAAACTACGAACTCCCTAAATACAGACAGCATATAGACTGCCCCACCAGGGACATCATCATACTGGATCACTGCTACACCACTCTAAAAGATGCCTATCGCTCTGTGCCCCGGGCAGCTTTGGGACATTCTGATCACTGCATGGTCCATCTTATTCCAGTTTATAGGCAAAAAGTCAAACGTGCCAAGCCTGTAGTCAAAACTGTGAAGAAGTGGACTAACGCAGCAAAGCAGGAATTGCAGGACTGTTTTGACTCCACTGATTGGACTGTTTTTGAAGCTGCATCTGAGAACCTAGATGAGCTCACGGACACTGTGACATCATACATCAGTTTCTGTGAAGACGTGTGTGTGCCAACAAAGACCTTTTGCACATACAACAACAATAAACCATGGTTCACTCCTAAACTCCAACATCTTCGTAAGGCCAAGGAGGACGCCTACAGAAGTGGTGACAGGGTCCTGTACAAGCAAGCCAGGAACACACTGACCAAGGAGATCAAAGCAGCTAAAAGGATCTACTCCCAGAAGCTGGAAGAACGGCTCTCAGCCAACGACCCTGCGTCAGTGTGGAGGGGCCTGCAGGAAATCACCAGCTACAGACGCCCCCCCACCCACTATTGAAGCAAACAAAGACCTGGCCAACGAGTTAAACACTTTCTATTGCAGGTTTGAGACGGACAGACTCCCACGCCCCACCCTCCCCTCCCCAGGGACATTGCTTCAGACATTGACCCCCAACACACCTTCCACCTCTCCCCCCCTTCTCCCTGCCCCTCCCCAACCCAGACTCAACGACCTCCACCACACCTCTCACCCCCCTTTCCTCCTCCATGAAACTAAGAATACACACTCAGGATGTGAGACGACTATTCCAGAAACAGAAGCCCAGGAAAGCCCCCGGACCAGATGGCGTCTCACCCTCCTGCCTCAAAACCTGTGCTGAACAGCTGGCTCCCATCTTTACTCGCATCTTCAACAGATCCCTGGAGCTGTGTGAAGTTCCCTCCTGCTTCAAACGCTCCACCATCATCCCTGTTCCCAAGAAACCCACCATCACAGGACTGAATGACTACAGACCTGTCGCCTTGACGTCTGTGGTCATGAAATCCTTCGAACGACTGGTGTTAGCCCATCTGAAAGACATTACAGGCCACTAGCTGGACCCTCTGCAGTTTGCCTACCGGGCAAACAGGTCGGTGGATGATGCAGTGAACATGGGGCTGCATTACATCCTGCAACACCTTGACCGCCCGGGAACTTATGCCAGGGTCCTGTTTGTGGACTTTAGTTCGGCTTTTAACACCATTGTGCCTGAACTTCTTTCCTCCAAACTCTCCCAGCTCAGCGTGTCACCAGCTACCTGTCAGTGGATCACTAGCTTCCTGACAGACAGAAAGCAACAAGTGAGGCTGGGGGAGATCACCTCTGAAACCCGGTCCCTCAGTATTGGTGCCCCTCAAGGATGTGTCCTCTCACCACTACTGTTCTCCCTCTACACTAACGACTGCACCTCCAAGAACTCGGCTGTCAAACTCCTAAAGTTTCCAGATGACACCACTGTCATTGGCCTCATTCAAGATGGTGATGAGTCTGCATACCGGCAGGAAGTTGAGCGGCTGGTACTCTGGTGCAGTCAGCACAATCTGGAGCTGAACACTCTTAAGACTGTAGAGATGACAGTGGACTTCAGGAGACATCCCTCAACTCTGCTCCCCCTCACCATATCAGACAGCCCTGTGTCAACTGTGAAGACCTTCAAGTTCCTGGGTACAACCATCTCCCAGGACCTGAAGTGGGAGACCAACATCAACTCCATCCTCAAAAAGACCCAGCAGAGGATGTACTTCCTGAGACAACTGGGGAAGTACAGTCTTCCACAGGAGCTGCTGATCCAGTTCTACACTGCGGTCATTGAGTCTGTCCTGTGCTCCTCCATCACAGTCTGGTATGGAGCAGCCACTAAACAGGACAGGAGCAGACTGCAGCGGACTGTACGGGCAGCAGAAAGGATCATCAGCGCCCCCCTGCCCTCCATCCAGGATCTGTACCTCTCAAGAACCAGGAAACGGGCAGGGAAAATCATCGCAGACCCCTCACACCCTGCACACAGACTTTTTGATCTGCTGCCCTCTGGCAGACGGTACAGAAGCCTGCAGACCAGGACCACCCGACACAGGAACAGTTTCTTTCCCCTCGCCATCTCCCTTCTTAACAGTTGACCTGTCACACTGCTCCCACTGCCAGACTGCAACTGCACCTTATGTACATTTTGTAGTATTCATTCCACCTCATTCATTTCTGTATTTTATGTATATACGTTTAGATTCGTTATTTATAGATGGTTTACACAGCTTTGTGTATGTATGTGTAATGTGTATATATAGACACGTGTGTGTGTGTGTGTGTGTGTGTGTGTGTGTGTGTGTGTGTGTGTGTGTGTGTGAGTGAGTGAGTGAGTGAGTGAGTGAGTGAGTGAGTGAGAGAGAGAGAGAGAGATTTACATTGCTGTGCTTGAGAGCCACCATCTACCGGAACCAAATTCCCTGTATGTGTCTGCACATATACTTGGCCAATAAACACGATTCTGATTCTGAAAAGAAGAAAAACTAATGACATGGCCTCCTTGTTCACCTGATCTGAACCCCATTGAGAACCTGTGGTCCATCATCAAATGTGAGATTTACAAGGAGGGAAAACAGTACACCTCTCTGAACAGTGTCTGGGAGGCTGTGGTTGCTGCTGCACGCAATGTTGATGGTGAACAGATCAAAACACTGACAGAATCCATGGATGGCAGGCTTTTGAGTGTCCTTGCAAAGAAAGGTGGCTATATTGGTCGCTGATTTGTTTTTGTTTTGTTTTTGAATGTCAGAAATGTATATTTGTGAATGTGGAGATGTTATATTGGTTTCACTGGTAAAAATAAATAATTGAAATGGGTATATATTTGTTTTTTGTTAAGTTGCCTAATAATTATGCACAGTAATAGTCACCTGCACACACAGATATCCCCCTAAAATAGCTAAAACTAAAAACAAACTAAAAACTACTTCCAAAAACATTCAGCTTTGATATTAATGAGTTTTTTGGGTTCATTGAGAACATGGTTGTTGTTCAATAATAAAATTATTCCTCAAAAATACAACTTGCCTAATAATTCTGCACTCCCTGTATGTCACTCTCAGGCTCGGGATGATGTTGGAGGGCTTGCGACACAGAAAACCTGTCCTTCCTCCATCCGTGGGCACTCCCATTGGACATGCCCTGGTCGTCTGCACCTCCAGCCCTCCTGCTTTGACACTTCCGCTGGGTGGGGTGCAGCACCTCGGGACTCCTGAAAAGATAGCAAAAAGAGAGAGATTATTCAGTGTAGTGGTCATGTCACCCAGTCGGTGGCAGCTGACCCACTCCACTGTGCCTGCTGGGAGCCCCTCAGATGTAGAATTTAGAAATCATGCATAACACTAAATTGACAATTACTGCAATGACTACCCCAAATTAATTTAGTTTTGTTGATTAAATAGTGGCTTGGATTGTGTGTATATGTGTGTGTGTAAGTTTACATGTGTAACAATTGTGGATGGTTGTCAACTCACACACCAGTATATTGGGGATGCTGTTGCCATTGAGAAACTTCATTTTTATTGTATTCAGTGCACTTAAAACTGCATTTCTGTCTTAAAACTGCAATTGCCCCTAAAAGTGACTTTTTTCAGCTTTTCTGTGTGTGTGTGTGTCCCGGCATGATCCCCACTGTGTATAACTCCACATTTCCCCCTGTTGAAAGTGTGTTACTGTCTAGGACCTAAGACGTAGCCTGCCTTATGCCTGAACTTAATAGATCAGACAAAGTTCAAATCAGAACCATAATACTTTATTAATCTAGGAGTAAGTTATGTCGTGATAGTTGCTCCAAGACAGTAAGAACAATAACTAATACGTTAAAGTACCAGATAAATAAAACAATATGAAAAAAAAAAAAAAAAAAAAAAAAAATCACAAAATATTATAAAATACCTCCAATAAATGCAAATAGCTCTACACAAATATCTTAGTCTATTACACAAAATTAAATATAGCTAAGGTTGAAATTGAGGTCTCTCTTATCATACTGACTATTGTTATTTTCTCTCTAGAGAATCTGTAGATGTTCAGATATCAAGAGAGTGCAACTATTGCAGTGTGTACTTGTGCTTTTAGATGGAGGAATTGTACAAAGAGGCAGGAATGAGTTCCTGTGTCATTCAGCGGTGCATTTCAGTAATCTGTCTCTCACTGAACGTGCTCCTGTGATTGGCCAAAGCATAATAGAGCGAATGAAAGGTATTGTCCAGCATTGTCCGTATCTTGGACAACATCCACCTCTCAGACACCAATTTTAGAGAGTCCAGCTCCATTCCCTCAACATTACTGGTTTTGCAGATCAGTTTGAGTTTGTTGCTATTTGCAACCCTTAGCCCGCTGCCCCAACATACAACAGCATTACGCATGGCAGTGGCCAGAACGCACCCGTAGAAAATCCAGAGCAGATGTTAAAAGCTCTCCACTGTCTCAGAAAATAGAAACAACACAGTTGTGTTTTTAATCCAGTCCAGGTTATTGTGAATGTGTACTGTGAGGTATTAACATTCCTCCACAATGTCCATATCAATCCTCTGGATTGTAAGAGGAGTCAGTGGTTCCTTGGTCCTCCACAATCATTATCCTCCAAATTCAAGTCCACAGTCGTGGTTTTTGTCATATTGACCTACAGAGGATTCTGCTCGCATCATGTGACAAAAGAGTTGACCACAGCCCAGCACTCTGTCTCATCACCCCAGTGATGCATGAAGATGGCAAGTCTCTGTGCAGTGGCTAAAGTCTGTGGTGTGGAGATTGAATAGGAAAGGGAAGAGGACAGTCTCTTGTGGTGCCCTGGTGTTGCTGACCACCTTGTCAGACACACAATTCTAAAGATGCATATATTATGTTTTTATGTCAGATAATCTATAATCCAGGACTAATAGGCATTCTAAAAGAGAGTAATGTCTTAAAGAGGGTTTCCCTAGAGCTACCTATACCAAGTGCTACATTATCAAAACATAATGATAATAATAATGGAATGCATTTATATAGTGCTTTCCAAGGCGCTTTACAATTCCACTTTTCATTCACTCTCGCATTCACACACTGGTGGAGGCAGCTACAGTTGTAGCCACAGCTGCCCTGGGGCAGACTGACAGAGGCGAGGCTGCCATATTGCGCCATCGGCCCCTCTGGCCACCACCAGTAGGCGGTAGGTGAGGTGTTTTGCCCAAAGACACAACGACCAGGACAGAGAGCCCGCGGATCAAATCAGCGACCTTCCGGTTACAATGTGCTTCCCAACCCACTGAGCCATGGTCGCCCCATATGAGTGGGTGGAGGGAGGTTTGGAGTCTTCTCACACCCCCTTCTCTGCGACCTGCTGGAGCGGGGGGCCAGGAGGAGGAGTTGGCCGTCCGACTGCGGTCTGGAGTGTGGGGCCTCCCTGGTGCTGCGGAGTCGGGGCGATCTGCTTCTTCCCACCGCAGGGAAAAGGGTAACACCACCTGGGTCTGGGTGCAGTTCCCCCCTCCAGGGGCAAGGGTACCTAGACCCGGTTCGTAGAGTACGCTTGGGGAGTGTGATCGTGTGTACAGCGTCTCTTTATGTCTGTCTCCACGTTGGTTGAGTGTGGAGTAAGTGCATATGAGAGCATGAGGGTGGGAATGGATGTTTGTATATGTGTGTGCCTGTATGTCTGTGTCTATATGTCAGGTTGGGTATCAGACGCCACCTCTCTGGGGACACCTCAGGCCCTCCAAGGTATGGAGGCCTATCTCCCCCTACCACCACTTCCCCTGCCAGTGGCGGACTCCCTCAGACATCGGTGCGTTGGTGGTTCTTTGTGTCCGGGGATGGGCGTCCAGGTACACACCGGCTCACTCCTTGGTTGCTGCTTATCGAGGCCTGGAGCTCTCTCGGGCCACTTCGGGGGTGGGGTCACTCTGGCACGGCTGGCTGCCGGCGGAGCTCACAGGCACGTCACTGCAAACTCCCCCTGGCTTCTGCTCCGCGGCTGCTGAGTGAGCCCTCATCTGGGACTCTCCTCAGCTCTTTCTGGGACAGTGGCGCGGCTGCCCCTCTGTTAGTCTTCCTTGGTCTCTTGTGTTCTGGGGGCCTCTGGATGTCTGGAGTTTTGATCTCCTCCATACCTGCTTCATGCCCTGGAGGACGGGGCTGTGCCCCCCCCACACCCTGTAACAGATCCTTACATGAAGGAACCTTTTAAAAACAAGCGCGTCCATGCTCACAGGTGTACACACAGGTGATCACACCCACAAACTACACCCTTTTTGGCTCCTACCTCAAAGCACACTGTGCGCTGTCGATCTTACGTGCTGCACAATAATGTTTAACATTTAGTATTTACTGTTATATTCCCATATATCATCGTGATGTTGTTTATTATATTGCTCTAGTGTTCTTCTGCTTGTTTTCTTTTTTCTTTCTCAACAGGTGATCCAGGAAAAGAAAAAGAGGAAAAAAAAAAGGACCCAAAGACAAAGGTGATGAAGCAGATTTTCATTGTCTTTTCTCTCTCTCTCTTTTCTCCTTTTTCTTTCCCTCTCCTTATGTTAACTTTCTCCTGAACTTTTCTTCTTGTTTTTCCTTTCCCGTCCCCGAGTCCAGTCTGGCCTGATTACAATAACTTAGAATAAAAATAACTGGTAAAGATCAAAAAAAAAAAAAAAAAAGAAAAAGAAATTGATCATTTGATTTTTTTATGACACAGCAATAGTGAATGTTCCCACCCTCTGCTCTTTGTAACTTAACGGAATCTTTCCATTTTCGTATTTTGGACATTGAGTCCACCTTCGCAGTAGTAATTGACTGCAAAATAAAGCTACCAGAAATGTAAAACCCTACGTCCAATCTTAAAACAGGAAGTTAGCATTTTCTCACGTACAGGGTCTATAAGCAATTATTACATGTAAAAAATGCAGGAAATAGTCTATGTATGTACAAGATCGTTGTGTGAAATTAACGTCTTTTTTTGTAGATTTAACAGTTTTTAATGTGCATTTCATTCACTGTAAATCAATTAACATATTTTGTCTGTATAGCTGTCTACTGTGCTTCTGTATTTTTACAAAAACTCTCTGGCAACCACAGCTGCCAATTCTTTTTTGTAAAAACAACAGTTTTCTCATTTTTACAGTGTACTAGCTGCTAATGATACTGTGCAATCACTAATCACTAATGAGGGCGCTGTTTATGGCTGATGTTACAGTTAGAAAAGTGTGATGACTCATGCATTTGGTGGCATTAATGATTGATTGTAGAGTCCATCAAGATGAAAAAACAAAATCCAGGCTTTTGTATTGACATTATAGACATTATAAATGAGCTCTCATATGATAAATAGACTATACAAAACCCATGAGCCTTTGTTGCTGTGGTAAGTTCCATGCGGGGAACCGTCATGGGCTCAAGGGCATCTGAATTGCAGCTTCAGGGGCTGGACCTTTTCACCAAACCCATGGAAGAATGTCCAAAGATTGGGCACCCATTTGAAGACCTGACTACAGATGACCCAGATGTAAAAGGTAACCTGGTGTGTGCTAGTAAAGTCAAAGAATGTGAAGATGTAGTGCTACATCTTACAGCCCCACACAACTCCTGGATTACAGGGAAAGTAATCCATACCATCTCGGACAAGACAAGAGTGGTGCCACAAGTGAGGATCAAAACCAAAACGAGTATGCTGGACAGGCCCATTACAAAGATTTGCCTTCTGCAGGAATCAGGCTGAAGTAATCACCAGCAGAGACTGAAGTTTGTTTATGTTGTGAATGAAGAACATTTGTGTACTTTGGCTCCACAAGTTTTAATTTGGTAACTGTGCAATAGAGTCACAATTAGGGGCCGGTATGTGGGAGCCAAGTTAATATAGTTCATATATTGTGTTGGCTTGGTTAAGTAAAACCATGAATATGTCTGCCTTAAAGGCTTGGTTTATAGTTAAAATCCCGGCATCACGGATTTATGCAAATGAGTGCATGGGGTGCGGGAGGGGGAAGAGAGAGAAAAAGGTTAGTACGGCGTAGGGCAAGACACTGCAGCCGAGGAGATCAGAGACACATGGTTTTCCTACCGTGTGGCTATTTTTTTGAGGATAAATCAAACCTGATTACTCCTGTAAGAAGATTTGCAAGCTGTGGAATAAATCTATGTTTGCTTCTTTTCACATCCCGTGGAAATTTTTCTTTTTCCTTTTCAAACTAACTTACACGAGTGGAGCACAGGAAAACTGGTCCCACGGCTATACAAACAACAACAAAAATAATAATACTAATAATGATGTCGTCTAGCTAGCCATTCTTTCCTGTTTATCCTTATCAGGGATAATATTTAAACATTTTACATTTAAACTTGAGTGTTGTTGAAAGCACTTTTAAACAAAATGTATAGTAATAGTAATGCATTGTATTAATATGCATGTTTAAAAACTCCCAAGGTCACCTTTATTATTACAGCAAATCGAAAATACCCAATTAAATGGGAATAAAATAAAACACATAAGACCACGAAACAAAACTGATCAAGGTCGCAACAAACTAAGACCACGTTAGAATGAAGGTGTAACCAAATTAGTTTTCTGAGAGACCTGATACGATTCATGCCACACACTTTTTGTGATCACAGTTTGAATTTGCTATATTTACAGTTCTATGTTTTAGCACCCTGATACTTCCAGCCTGCCATGTCCAGCCAGCTCTGCTGTAGTCATTCTGACTCCACACACCTTCACTACTTCAGTACTGAAATAGGGGAGGCAACTTCCTAGACTAACTACAAGGCTTGCAAAATCGCTAGCCCCGGGACATCGGGCTAGCAATAGTTTCCAGTCGGGCTACCAAAATCCATCTCAGCCCTTCCCGTCGGGCTATCATAGAAAGGAAAACTGTGTGTCAATACTTTTGCATTCTTTCGCAAATATAGCTGGGTAATTATGTCATTGGCATCGGTGAGCCACTGTCAATATGTGACATATTGAAATCGCGTTTGAATTTGCGCTTGTTTTTTGCTTTCACTTTGCGATCGCGCGAATTCTGTATAGAGAGCGGCAGTACTGATTGGTGAGTGACAGATTAGTTGCGCACCAATTCCTCTGGCATCGTCTTATCAATTGTTAGCTTACTATTCAAACATGACAAGTGAAATCTCTCGCAGCTTAACCCTCCTCTCGTGTTAGGGTCGGCACCGACCCATTTTAAATTTCAAATGCATAAAAAAAAAAAAAAAAAATCACATACATTTGTTTATTGTATCAAGGCTTTTTGACTTTGTCAGGAACCTCTATTTCTACAAAATAAAAAAAATTTTCACTAAATTATAAAATGCCCTAGTTGAAATTATGACCTTTGTGTTGTTAGGCTCGGTTTCGACCCAGGTATAATATTATGAGTATAAAGCAATAATTAAAGCCAAAACTGAAATCATAAGTGCACTGTCAGCTAAAACACTTACAGCAAGCGCCTCTCCTAATCATATGAGCTTTAGGGGATTCTTATTTTGCATGTTTTTTGCAGTATACCTGCACAAAAACAAAACAAAATAAACACGGGCATGTGAGGTGAATTCACTATTTGAGTGGCCATTTGACTTCCAGAGTGCACATTTACAATTTGCAGCATACAAAAAATGAGAAGAAGATTCACAGTGAGCTAAGTTCTGGATCATATTTTTGGTGAAAATGAAGGAGAGGACACAGAGCAGCATAGCGATTCAGATGGGCAGGTTTCTAAGGAGGAAGACAATGTGGACTATCATCCAGAAGACACAGACACATCTGATCAGAGGTGGAGGTCGCTGGTGCTGAAGCTACTCCTGCTGAAAGATTCAAGTCCAAAAATGGTAAGATCTTTTGGAGCTCAGTACCTCATGATGTACATGGCAGGGCAGCTGCTGCAAATGTCATCAAAATGACCCCTGGAATCACAAGGTTTGCTCTGACCAAAGTCAGTGACATCAAGAGATGTTTTGAGATATTTATGCCATTGTCACTAGAAAGAATCATCATTACTATGATAAACCTTGAAGGAAAAAAAGTCAATGGCGACATGAGGAATACCTGGATGCTTTCATTGTTCTTGCTGGAGTGTACAGATGCTGCAATGAGGCCACTGATCGTCTATGGGATGCATTGACAGGCAGAAACATTTTCTAGGCAACGATGTCACTTCACACATTTGATATCATTTTGATTCAAGAGTCCTCAGATTTGACAACAGAGAGACCAGACCGAGGTCTGACAAACTTGCTCCCATCAGGGATGTCTGGGAGAGATGGGTGCAGCTTCTTCCACTGATGTTCATCCCAGGGCCAGTGACAGTGGATGAATGTCTTGTCCACTTTTTGAGGAAAATGCCCCTTCCGGCAATATATACCCAGTAAGCAAGGGAAAAACGGCAGAAAAATCTGGGAAGCCTGTGATGCAAAAACCAACTATGCCTGGAATGTACAGATTTTCACAGTCAAAGCTGCGAGTGGCACCCCTGAGAAGAAACAATGAAAATGTGTGGTCCTCCATATGACCACTGGACTGCAGGATCACAATATCAGCTGTGATATTTTATTTTATTTTATTTTTTACCAGATATGACCTTGGACAAGAACTTCACAAAGGAAACTGAGGTGAAGCTGTATCATTGGGAAGTGATAAAAAGCCCACGATTACCCACAGCTATAACCAAAACAAAGGAGGAGAGGACTTTTTCTTTTTTTCAGTTTATATTAAAGGTCTACTGCTGAAAAAAAAAAAAAAACTTTTGTCTTTTCTTGATGTAAATGTCTATGGGTCGAAATTGACCCGTAACACCATCGATGTCATTTTAGTTATTAATCTTAAAATGAAAAAAATCAATAAAACAGATTTATTTAAGAGATGTGTCCTATACCCCTCAGTAATACTCAGGTAACACAGAAACCTTTTATTTATTAATATGATTCTCTTGAGGTTAATTTTACAATTTTTTTTAATTGAAATCGAGGGGTATAGTGACAAAAAAAGACCCAGAGGCCCACACCAAAAGTATTAAAACCAACATTTTCATGGATAAGGAAGCCTAACAAGGTAACCAAGAGATGAGAAACAAATTGGATGATAACTTATTGTTTTTAGTATATTTTATAGCTGATTTAATTCACGGGTCAAAACCGACCCGCTAACATAAGAGATGATAACAGAAAGCTAACACGAGAGGAAGGTTAAACATGTGATAGAGGTTGATTGTGCAGAGAATCGCTAACCGTTATGCAAGTACGTGTGTAAAAGCAGCAGGATTTACGCCGGTATTTTAGTTCTGCAGAGCCAAATAATAAAGGTCAGGGTGAAGAAGGGACAGCCAAAGAAAAGCCTACCACAAAACGGAAAAGTTATGACAAATCAGACTATGAGGCAAAAAGAAAGCGCAGCTTTTTTAGTTTCATGGACAAGAATTTGTGGCTGGAATATGGCGAGCTAAATAACGTAATCTTCTGTCGGGTGTGTCGTGAGTTTCCCTCGATTTCTGAGTCGACAAGCGCCTTTGTTACTGGGACCAGTAATTTTAAGAAAGGTCCCATCAGAACCCATGAGAAATGCAAGAAATGCATTATTGCTCAGTCTGCAGTATCTTTCCCAGAACAAACACCAATTGCAAAAAACATACCTGAAATAAACCTGAAAAATCTGTTTAGAACAGTGTACTATGTTGCAAAGAGTGAACCACCATTGCAAAGACTGCTAAATTTTGCCAAACTTCAAAAAGCAAATGTCCTAGATCTTGGTTCCACTTACCTCTTGCCCGTGATTTCAGTGGAAATGTCCCATGCATTATGCTTTAATGTATAATATTGTAAAAGAAACAAAACACCAATCAAAAAACTGTCCACTTTTTTTTTTTGGGCTACTTAAATTTATTTTGGGCTACCAAAAACTGAAGAGTGTTAGGATGCCTGGGTCGTTGACCCAGGGTTTTTGAGGTTATCATATCATTTATCATTTCTAGTCTTTGGTTTCTTTGTTAGAGTTCTTTCTTATGGTTTATGTCTCTGTGCAATCCTTAGTTGCTGTCTCCCCTCTCTGCTATATCCCCGTGTCCAGTCAGTGTCTGTCCTGGTCCCATGTCTCTGTTCCCTCTGTTGTAGTGCCTGCCTGTGAGTCTGTGTCTGTAAGTTCAGTCTGTGTTATGTTTCCTGTTTTATTTTGAAGATCCTTGTCTTATGTTAATGTATCTGGTTTTGCTTCCCCAGTTTCGTTAGGCCTGATTTGCCCCAGCTGTGTTTCCCTCCTGTTGCCCATTCCCTGATTGCTCCCTCTGTGTATTTCAGCCCTGTGTTTCAGTTTGTCGGTGTTGTGATCTACCCTTATCTGGCTGTGTGTGCTTTCTGCATAAGTGTATTTTGTATTCCTAGTTTTGTTACCCTTTGGAGTTCAGCATTAAAGCTGTTTTGAGTTCACGTCTGTCCCACTAGGTTTAAATCTGGGACTCTCCACCATTTGACCTTAGAACTGAAGAAGCTTCTCGGATGAGAGGTGAAACGTCTTCAAGCAACTTAAAGAAGTCCAGACGCCTTTCTTTGCAAGGTCCTTTGATTGCAATGACCTGGATGACTGAGAACCTTCACAGACAGTCTGTCTCCGGAGTCTGCACTTTGGGTCCTTTTCCTGCCTGCATACAGCCGTTCCATAACAAAGAGTGTCTGCCCGAAGGGCTACCAGGGATTTTGAAATTTTGCGAGCCGTGAACTATTCACTTTAGCTAAAGTTATTATGCTAGCTAAAGAGTTGGGATACTGTGTAAGACATAAATAAACTTAAAATACAAAGTTTGGACATTCTTTTGCACAATTCCTTACTGTAGGGGTCTCTGCAAGCACACGGGGCTCTGAGAGGGTACAAAATGACAACTTTGGAATTCTACTAGAAACAGTCAATCATATTTGTTTGTCAAAGCTGAATTCAGGATAAACTACGCTAAATTAGTGTTTTTAGCTAACAGCTACAATAAGCACAAAGGTTACTGTACAGCAATCATTTGTTAACAAGATGCTTGTTCTTACACATGTAATACATTTATTCCCAACCTGAAAGTTCATCCGCTGGTCATTCGACATGACGAAGGACTTCCGAGGTCTTAATCCAGCTCCAGCTCAAGATGATGTAGATTGCCGTCAGTAACACTTTCGGTCCGCTGTTAAAAGGGAGTTCTAATAATCTGCGCTTGATTACTCTGGAACCGGAACCGGATGTAAGTCCCAAAAAACTGAATTTTTGAACTGAAATTGAATTGTAGAACTGAATGGTGAGAAGTGAAACTGAAATTATTTGAGAGCTACATTTTTAAAGGATAAAATATAGTTTCAAAGCAAATTTATTCAGTTTCAAAATATAAAATTCAATTTCAACCTGGTGCCAATCATTTTCAAACAAATATGTTGAATTTCAAGTTAGGCTAATTTAAATTCAGTTTTAAAAAGCATTTATTCGAGTTACAATTCAGATTCAAGCTGAACTATTCAAATTCGAATTTAACTTATTCAAATTCATTTTCTGATGGCACAAAGTTCTGCCCATACCAATCACCCAACAGTCTCCATCACCAATATGGTGATGTGATTATTACATAATCGTTGTTGATATGATGATGACCTCTTCTGGTAGCCCAAATAGTTTGTATGGGCTCTTCTGTCTGTATGTTGTTAAAAGTAGTGAAAGACTGGTTACCACTGTCTTACTTAGATTAATGCCCTCAATTAGGTTTACATTGACTGTATGTATGCATTTGGACCAAACCAAAAATAATGCCAATCTAAAACATTGGTTGGCTGGCTCCCTAACTGCGTTTGCTGATGTGTTTATGTTAATATCACCCCACCCCAGTCCGGGAAACAGGGAGAGAGAGAATGCCATGAGGTAGGACAGTGAGCATACATACATTTTGTCATTAAAAAAAGAACATTATACCATCCTAGGATGACACAAATAAGACCCAATTGTTCTTTATCCATACACTAGTATTTAAACCATAACGGTCTCTGGTGAGCTTTTAGCTAACCTTTTTTAATATGTAACCTTTACTTGACCCGATAATAAAAAGAGCTTAAAAATCCTATGGTTGCTTAGGTAATACAGTTTAACTCTGCACTTAACTGAAATGAACATCTTTAAACCAGATGATTATCCATGTTTTAATTAGGATGATTCCTTTAGGATTTCTTTACACTGAATGTGTAGCTGTTTGAAATGACTGCAAAATTACTGAAAGATATAGTGTATATGTAATATTGCCCCTTTGCCCTTTTCGTTGGATAGGTGGAGTGACATGCATGCTTTTAAAAACACTGGAAAAGAGGTTTACTGAATTAAAATTTTGGCTCTACAGTATAGTAAACAATCCATTAGCTGTAACTGCTAGTCTGTGTTGTTATAATTATGGACTGACCATCAAGCATAGACTCCTGCAGATCACAAAAAGCTGGAAAGCCTTCATGGCCCAAAAAAAAAAAAAAAAAAAAAAAAGCCCATGGCTGAACACCAACCAAGTAGGGGAGACCGGGGATAGTTGTAACGTGGGTCAGTTGTAACACTTACAATTTCTCCAATCAGGGCTAAGTTTCAAATGATGTGACTCATCCTGTGCATGCCCAATTCAGCTCTGCTATCACATGTGAAAAATCAGCACATTTTGTCAAACACAGACAATTTAACACGAAAAAAAAAGTAATTTGTATGCCAAAAAGTACGTTTTTCTACTTTATTTCAATTTCTAATAGCATTATCTGCTTTGCAGTTAAACTCATCAAACTTGAATTATGTTATTTGTATGTCTATGGGGATATATTCTGTGTAGGCACACAGCACAAGCATTCTCCACTGCAACCACTGAACATCCAAGGTATGGACATTGAGGCTGTGGACAGCTACAGGTACCTTGGTGTTCATCTGAACAATAGACTGGACTGGACTCATAACTCAGACGCCCTCTACAGGAAAGGGCAGAGCAGGCTGTACCTGCTGCGGAGACTCAGGTCGTTTGGAGTGGGGGGCCCACTCCTGAAGACCTTCTATGACTCTGTTGTGGCTTCTGCTATCTTTTATGGCGTGGTCTGCTGGGGCGGCAGCATCTCTGCTGGGGACAGGAAGAGACTGAACAGGGTGATCCGAAGGGCCAGCTCTGTTCTAGGATGCCCTCTGGACCCAGTGGAGGTGGTGAGTGACAGGAGAATGGCGGCTAAGCTGTCATCCCTGTTGGACAACATCTCCCACCCCATGCAGCAGACTGTGACAGCACTGAGCAGCTCCTTCAGTGGGAGACTGCGGCACCCACGGTGTGGGACGGAGAGATTTCGCAGGTCTTTCCTCCCCACTGCTGTCAGACTCCATAATAAAGACTTTAACTGATCAAGCACACACATCCATACATATGCAATAATACTAAGTGCAATAATCCTTTCTGTCATCGTATTTTTACTCAGTTGTATATAGTATTTGTATTCTATTTTTATCTTATTGTATATTTATTTTATTTTATTCTACTGTATATAGTATTTTATTCTATTCTATTCTGTACAGTTGTGTACTGTATTTATTCTTATTGTATTCTAATTTTTGCCTCATAACTTTTGCACTGTCCACTTCCTGCTGTGACAAAACAAATTTCCCACGTGTGGGACTAATAAAGGTTATCTTATCTTATCTTAGGTCTTTAGTGCTAATGTTTTAGCCGTTGGCTGTAATGTTAGCTAGTTCATGGCTATAGGAGTCTGGGTCAGTTGTAACAGCAACAGTCTGGGTTAGTTGTAACAATAATGTATGTTACAACTTACCACACTATTACTTTAACTTATATTAAACAAGTTGGGGCAACGACATCAGCAGAGAGAGGTTCACTGGTCGCATTTGTATATGCGGTTAATGCCATTGGCAACACAATTCCTCCACTGTTTGTGTTCCCACACATACATTATGCAGACCACTGTGTCAGAGATGGACCAGTAGGAAGTACTGGTAGTGGAAATAAGTCAGGATGGGTGCAAGGAACAGATTTCCTCATCTTTCTGAAGCACTTTGCAAACCACACCAAGGTAAGCCATGATAAAAAGTAATGGAATTGCGATGCTGGTGAACAACTACATTTTTTCAGCTTCATTGTTATGTTCAAAATTGGTGCAAGAGTTGTAGGTTATAATGCCCACTGAGCCAATGAGGCCAAACTCAAGGAAGACCAACCAAAATTAATGAAATATTCAGTTGCAGAAAATTCCAGAATTTGTCTTTTTTGGGGGGTTGGAATATGTTCAAAAGCTAGATTTCTGCATTCTGTCACACACACACACACACACACACACACACACACACACACACACACACACACACACACACACACACACACACCTCTAAGTGCATTCATGTGTTGAATAAACAAAGATTACATGTTAATGTTTTGTTAGTACCCTTATTTCATTGTGTTACATTTCACCCCGGGATATGTTACAACTAACCCAGACTATGGGGTTAATTGTAACATTTCACTCTTTGTGTTTGAGACCATACCATGCAATGGGTAATTGTGCTGCAGAGAAAATAGCTGCAATATTTAATAGCAGAGACATGTAAATACTTTGCATTACATTTTGAATCCACTACCTTAAAAGAGCTTCAATTTACAGACAGAAATGTCAAAAATGTTACAACTATCCCCGGTCTCCCCTAGTTGGTATAAATCTTCCCCCATCACTGACATACCTACTAAAGAAAGAAATGTGATAATTAATAGCTAACTAGTTTATCTGGTTATAGATTGCATAACAGCAGCACCTGATTTATGATCATGGCCACATTCCTGAGAAAATGCTTTTCTCTGTTTATGCCTGTTAGTATCAGTGTGAATCCAAACCTACTATACAACACACTATGTGTCGGTCCCGAACGAAACAGCTCTTAGAGCCGACTCTTTGAAGTGAACGACGCAAGCGGGCTCGATTTTTGTTTTTGTTTCCCCCCCTCTCTCTCGCACTTTTTTTCCGCTTCACTCCGCACGCGAGCCTTGTGCTTTACGCTGGGCAGAGGGGGGAGGAGCAGTAGTTACACTCAGCACAGGAACAGAGCCAGAGGGGGGAGAGAGAGAGAGAGAGAAAGAGCCAGGGACAACAACGTCTCATTAGAAAGGTATAGTAATCATCCACAACTATTTTCAGCTGTGGATAATAAAGGATTCAGAAGGTTTATTCATGCAGGCCCATATGACAGAGAATGTGCATCTTCTTTTTGTTTTCATATTTTAATTTATATTTAATTGCATTGTGGTTTGCAGTGTTTTGTGTTGTTTCACTTTAAATTTGTTTAAAAGGAAAAAGCTGAAAATTTAAATAGTTAAAAGTTGAACCGTGAATAGTTTGTTTTTGTATTATATGATTTATTATTACATTTTATGTGGAGTGAATAAATAAAAGTATATTTACGGTGGCCCCTAGAGACAAAGCGCGTACAAAACAAGACAGAAGTGCTCCAGGATGCTAGGGCGCAGTGTTGAACTTTTGTTACCTAGTGGCTACACAAGCCAGGAAGTACCAACGACCGGATCTGGTGTGTGGTAGTAACAGGTAAACGAATAATTTTTTTTTTTTAAATTTGAATATATGAGTGCTTGTGTATAAAATACACATGCTTTCAATTGTGTAATTTAAGCGATCTAGGTAGCTCTGTTTTGGAAGTTCAGTTAACGCTACAAATGTGTTTTGGAGTTTGTACGTGCTTTGTCTCGAGGGGCCACCGTAAATATTTATATGTAAACATAAATAAAACCACTTGTTTTTACATTAGTAATTCCTTTTGTGCATAATTTAATTGTTGTTAATAATAAATTCATTAAAGCAACAAAACAAAACTCCCTTTAGTTAGTCGAGCCAAAAGAGCCGGAAAGCCCATCACTACAACACACTGTGTGCAGTAAGTAAAAAAAAAAAAAAAAAAAGCCAGACTCAAACCAAAACTTCTAAAAAAAACTTTCTGCCATCTTTAAGACACTTAAATGCAGTAACTATTTCCCAAAGTATAAATACATTTCCATAAATCCCAAGCATATAAGCAGCAAATATGAGTCCAAGAGCTTACCGATAGCCCGTCTAGCTCAAAGTCTTCCTCACAGTGGAAAGCGGATTGTGCTTTGTTTGCTGTCCTCTCAGTATGTCGCACCTGGGTCAAATGACTGCTGCATGCATTTTAAGGTCTACTAGGCATGCCAGCCCATGATTGCTTTAATTCAGCTCACCTGGCGGAGCGGTGCGCACCAGGCCGTGCTTAGTTGTAGATTGCACAAGGTCTAATCAGCGGCCACGCGCAAGCAGCAGCACAGAGCAGGTAGTGGGCAAGAGGAGGAAGAGAAGAGTAACAGCCACACCTACTAGGTCAGCGCGACATAGGAAGCATGTAAATTGAGAAGAGTAATGGGCCAAGAATAGATCCCCGAGGGACCCCAGAAAAGAGTGAGATCCTTGGGGATAGTGTGTCTCTGAAACTAACAGAGAAGGATTGATTAGATAGGTAAGATTTAAACCATTGCAATCCAGTCCCTTTAATACTGGCATATTGTTCCAGCTGAGAGATAAGAATCCTATGATCCACTGTATCAAAAGCAGCACTGACATCCAGTAATATTAAAATGGCGGAATCTCCCGAGTCTATAAAAGTTAAGAGGTCATTAGAAACTTTTAAAAGAGCATTTTCAGTGTTATGATGCATTTTAAAACCAGACTGGAATATTTCACCGATGCTGTGATTATCTAAAAAGGTCTGGAGCTGAAGGAGGACAACTTTCTACAGAACTTTGACAGAAAAGGCAAATCTGCAGATTGGTCTTTAATTTGATAGAACTGTTGGGTCCAGGTTCTGCTTTTTAAGGATAGGTTCTACCACTGCATGTTTAAAGTCAAAGGGAACAGAGCCAGACTAAAGACTGCTATTTACAATGAAAAGCAAACATATACCAACAGTGTCAAACACATCTTTCAGCAATCTAGGTGGAATGCTATGGTAAATGGACTGATTCTTATATAGCGCTTTTCTACTCTCCTGGAGTACTGAAAGCGCTCTACACAATACACCGCATTCACCCATACACACCAGCACTCTATGCTTTGTCAGTGCTTTAACTAACATACACTCATACACATTCATACTCCAATGGATGCATCAGAGAGCAAGTGGGGGTTAGTATCTTGCCCAAGGATATTTGGCATGCAGACTGGGGAAGCCAGGAATCAAACTACCAACCTTTCAAATCAGCAGATGACCTGCTCTACCTCCTGAGCTACAACCACCCCATATCCAAGGAACATTTTGAAGGTTTCAAGTTATTAACTATTTCATTAAGTAATGAAAAGGACACTGGCTGAAAATGATCAAAAACGGCAAACGTTGCACTCAAAAAAATGAATGAGGTGGATTGTTCAGTGTATATTAATTATTTATTTTCATTTTACTTAAAATATATGTTTTTGTTAAGTTAACATATGTTTTTCTAATCAAGTCTACGTAATTGTGTCTATTATTCAACGTACATAATACTAATGTGTTACTTGATCGCATAACATTTAAGTCAATTAGGATCGATATACCTTGTATATCCACAAGGTGGCAGTAATGCAAAAACAGTTGTAATGAAACCGCGCAGAACAAGAAGGTTTCACGGCTTGTGCCTGCTCATGCGCAAGACTTCAAATTTAACTGAAAAAGGCTGTTTTGGCGCCAAGCTGCTGTTTCTTTGAGAGGTAAGACCACTTTTTTTCTTTGACTATGTTGTGTAGTATCTATATGTCCAGCATGGTTATATTTTGCGTTTGTCTTACAAGACATGTTATATCGTTTGCGTGCGCTTGTTTTACATTAGTTTTACTGGGTCCTGGACATGCTTATTTTGTGGACTGTGTAAGAAACATTTTTATTGTTTTTTGTTTTATTAAGGGATTAGCTACAGGGGTTCATGGGGTTATTCTTTCAAGGGGTTATTTTTCCATTTGCTTTCTTGGGATTCCTTTTCTGTAATCCGAGAGTCGGAAATATCGAATAGGATAGCAAGGATAGCATAAAGTGACATTTAAAATCCAAAAAGTCAAGGGCGAAAGCCACTGTGACACCATTGTTCTGCTCTATCAGTAATCTGTATTATGTAAAAATGGTCTGTAAATACAGCATGTTTCCTAGCGGAGTTATACATATCAATGTAGTTATAAATTACAGTTTGTGAAAGTACACACTTACTTTTTTTAATAAAATTATTCAAGACATATGAGTGGACAGACAATGGAGGTCGACAGACCTGGTGATAATTGCTTCTATAGAAAGTTAGCACATGGCAGTGTCAATCTCTTGCTTTTCTTCTGAGTAGTATTTTATTTAGTTGTAATTCAAACAATAATTTGCTTCTTGAAATTAAGTAATGAATTTCTTGTTTTACTTTATAAATCTCAGATCCTGCCTTTACCTGCTCCCTCCTATACTGATGTGGTGTATGTGGTATTGCTGAGCTTGTATGTGGTATGTGAACTGTTATACTTTTAAAAACAAAACTGTTTTATAAGTTAAGTTTTCTTTAGTGACCCATCCCATGCCCCTGTTATTTCTTATCCTCATCTGAACCATGGTAAAGGTTGCAGTTCAAGGGCCTGAGGCATGAAATTCTTTTCAGATCAGCTGTGATCAATATTTTTTGGAACTTGATAAATAACAATAAAAGCTGTAATGGCTCCATTAGCATTTTGTGTAAATGTTTGTGTTAAAATTATAGCTTTAATGAGGTCTTACTACATTAGTTTTAGTTTGTATATGTGTACATATAGTATGTATATTTACAGTACAGTATGTTGTGTTTGTTGACATATTTTCAGGTGGAAGCAGAATATGTGAGGATTACTACTGCTGCACATGTTCCAAGGCTTTTTACACAACTTGACCAATACACTGACCAGCTCATAAAAGTCTTCAAGAAAAAAGGAGGCGTTGCAGGGAAGAAAATTAGACAAACTTTGGCCCCAGCCACACAGGTGCGTTATTCTGTTGGTAGCAAAATATTATGGCTAATAAGATCATTTTCAAATTTAAACAGCTAGTGTATGGTAGCTGCACAGTGCACTTACATTTATATTAAGCAAGACAAAGTTTGGTACTCAAAATGTTGAAAATTTAAATTACCTAAACATATGTAAAATCTGATCCCTTGATTTAGGTTAAACCAGAAGTGAATGTTTTTATGTTATGTTTTGAATGCAAAAAAGATGATGTATTAGTTTGTCTTTACCTCCATTATGGACATATATAATGTGGTGGAAACCCTGCCCAACAGGTTAACTATTCATGTCCATGTGATGATTAGTTGGTCTTGTGTACATGTCTATCTGTGCAGTGGATATGTCATTCATTTTGCGTATAATGTGAGTTTCTGTCATCCTAAAGTATATCTGTTTTCTCTTCCTGTATCTCTGCCACTCTCTACAGAAGGAAAGTATTGAAAAGGGGAGGGAGTGTGTCCTCAGGGCACTACCTTTTTACCTGAATGAAGACCCAAGCATCCTCTTCAAAGAATAATTGGTTGGTAATTTTAGTTTAGTTTTTTATCTGTATTAAACCAAATTTTGAATAACTAATGTTGTTGCATGTTGTTGTTGTTGTAATTTGCATGGAACCTGTTTAAATGTTTTGGGAAATCTTCTTGTATACCCAAACTATTTATATTTATCGTTGAATCTGTAGTCTGAAATAGTGGCACACTGGGGTGCATGTTCCTAATATTGTGTTTACGTCATTAAAGGGTAGCTTTGGCCCTTTTTCTTTCTTTTTTTAAAACTGGATGCCATTTTTCTATGTTTTTGTGTCTAAGCTACAGCTGTTCAGAGGGAGCTGGAACAAATTACCCTTGCTATCTTTACCATCGAAAGAGCTGATGCCAGCACTCCTCCAGCCGATGTGGGTATAACCATCTAGTGTGTCCTGCATGACCTGGAAGACCTGGCCTCTGCATGTGCACTCTTAATGGGTGGGATATATGCACTGAATCTCAGTTAACCTCAAGACTGAAAGCTTTCTTTGAAGTACTTCAGAAGCTCTTCCTTCATCTGTATGTCAGCATACTCTTGACCAAGGTACAGTTGCTCAAGAATACACTGAATGAATAAGCCAACCTTTAATTTGGATGATGAATGTTCTGTCAGATGGACAGAAGTTTTTCGGAGGCTGAATGGGAATAAAATGGTAATTTGTAAATGACAGATAACGGGAAAATTACATTTAAGAGAAATTTAGAACATTTTGAAAAGTTTGTAAACTACTACAATTTGAGAGATTTTACTGTTGTGGGGGGCTAGTAAGAGACAATCAAAAGTATTGAGATTTAAAGGATTTAATTGAGAGATGATACTGCACCAGAAATGTTGAAGGGTGGTGTGTATATTAGCGTTCAAGGCATATTGTTATGAGGTGGAAATATGTTCATATTCAGTTTGTGTTACATTGTGTGCATTGTAAAGGTAATTGCAATACATACTAAAAATAAGGGTAAGTTAGGAGGTTGATCTGATATCCTCGTGTTGGTGTTGTTCCCAGATCATCATACTAAATGTTGTTCCAGGATCAACATTGCAAGTGACCAATCAGAATGTTGTGACGTCATACTTTTGCGACTTCGGGAAAAACCGGCGTAAAACAAAAAACTGTACTTAAGCTGCGTGAAACCGCCTCTGTCCGCCGATCAACTGACCCTAACCGTAACCCTTTAATAAACAGTAAGCAGAATTGATATTGTCCTTGCAACATTGGAATTTCATAAATGCACGAATGGCTTGGCGCGCAAAAGAATAACGTCACAACAATGTGACAACATTTTCATGATGGTCTGGGAACAACACCAACACGAGGATATCAGATCATCCAAGTTGGGAATGCAGGATGAATGTATATTTTGTGGACTTTTAAAGACGAACAATTGTTTCCATGTTAAAATGTTTACATCTGAAGTTTTTTGCCCAAACACTGGTAAAATAAATGTTGACAGTGGCAAGTGTTAAATGGTTACTGCTGTGCTGTTGCAAAAAAACTGAACGCTGACAAGCTGTTTTATTGTTAGACCATAATGTTGGCATGTTTTGTTAAAGTTTTATTTGGGATGGTGATGTAATTTTCTTTGATTGCTAATATCAGTGGACTATTTATTATTATTATTATTATTATTATGATTATTATCATTATTATTATTATTATTATTATTATTATTATTGTTGTTGTTGTTACATAAATTTTTTTTAAATTGTGGCTGTTGAGGTGGACACTTCACTTTGCATTGTTAAAGGAAAGCACTTCATTGGCATTGTGTTACTGGACTGACCCTAAGCAATCATTGCAAATAGCAACTTTGCTATCCATTTTAGACACTAAAAGAAAAAAACACTCACAGACCTTACTAGCATCACATGTGCATAACTCAAGTGTCATCTTATCAATGTGTTATGTGATCTTCAATGCGTTTTTTTTTCTCTCTTCTATTTCTGGTAGATACAGACATTTAATTTAAAGTCTTGATGTTGCATCTGTCTACATACTGTTAATTACTAACCCTAATGAGCTGTTGTGTTTTATTTTGGACTGGGTTTACACAAATGCTCACTGAATGTGTTGGCAATAAAAGAAATTTTAAAAAATAAGTTGGATGTACTTAATTCATTTGTGTGGAACCTGTTGACAAAATAGATTTATGTAAAACTAATTAATAAAGCACAAGGTGGCTGAAAATATAATATTTGAATTAATCTAACTTAAATTTAACATTTTACTGCCACAAATAAGAAATGTGTTGAAGTAACTAATCTAAACTATCTAACCTGAAAATATATCATCTATGTTCATACAACATAACTTGATTTAGTTAGTCTTAAATATGTCTTGTTAATCTTAAGTAGTTTTTTTAAATTAGATGAACTAAAGATTTTTGCTTTAAACTAACATAATTCAATTTCGTGGAACCTGTTGACAAAATAATTTTAATTAAAGTCAACGTTTCATTTTTTTGAGTGTGGAGAGTAAATAGTAGGGTCAATAGTAGGAAGACTAATGTGGGATGTCAACAATTTTGTTAACAAAGAATTTCAGAAGATTTTCGCATTGTTATATTTGCTAACGGATCGATAGTGGGTGGATTAAGAACTGAATTTATAATGCCAAATAAAATACGAGGTTCATGATGACTGTTCAGACTGCTTCCATCAAGAAAGAGGTTCTGCAGCATCCGGTCCCGTACCAGCAGACTGAGAGACAGCTTTTTCCATCAGGCCATCAGACTGCTGAACACGTCATAGACACCTCAGCTTCACTACTGGAACTTCAACATTATGCACTCCACACTGTATATAAATGCCACTTGTTTTGCACATATTCAACTCTGTATATTTTATATATTTTATTATTATTATTATTTTTTTTTACTATTTAATTTGTAAAAATGTGTATACACACACACACACACACACACACACACACACAGGAAAATATTTAGTATACACATCCAGAAATGCATACACTAATATATATTGTACATATATTTATTAGTTTCAGGTTGGCCATTCTTGTATTTTGCTCGTTTGTGTTGTTGTGTTTGCACATCTCTGTTGCTTGTGGGGCTCGCACACAAGAATTTCACTCGCATGTGCTGTGCCAGTGTGCCTGCACATGTGATGTGACAATAAAAGTGATTTGATTTGATTATTGGACACAATCTTAGAAAAATTCTTCTGTTTTTGCTGCTTTAACGGCTTTCTGGTAATTTGACAAGGATTCTCTGAGAGTCTCAAACGATACCTGTAATCGGGCTTTTTCCACTTTTGTTCCGCTTTTCTACAGACTTGTGTAACACTGATAAAGCGCTAATGAATTAATACACATCAGGTATTAAGCAGAATATTGGGCTATTGTTAATCAGAAGATTTAAGAATGGCTACTGGAGCTGATTGTCAGTAATTAATAAATACACACAACACAAAATGCTTTTGCTTTTACCATGCATTTCAACAAAAAACAAAGGAAAATAACAAAGAAAGAAAAAGAAAAACTTAAATAATCATTCCTGCTGCAGCGGTTTAGTCAATCAAAAACCCAATTAAGGTGCACAAAGACAACTAAATAATCCTGTAGCTTATATCAAGCAATATAGATTCTCAAATTTAAAAAAAATGTTCCCCCATAAATAACACACATCAGCATCAAAAACACAGGTCCACGCTGAAGAGGGAAAAGTCCATGAATTTTATCTGAGTGTCCATGAGAGATGTCCAAGCACTATTGTCCATAAACGGGGGAATGGTGTGTATGATTGTAGAAATCAGTGTAATTGAAAAATGATTTCAGAGAAAAGGACAGAGCATCGTCTTTGATAACTTCCTACCAGACCAATGGAAGTGGAAGCTTCAATGCAGAACGATTCCTGTTCCTAGCCGTTCGTTGGCTCGCCATCCTTTTTCATATCCAAAAAGGGTCACCTGGCCTGCATTAAATAAACAGAGCCAATAACAAATCACAAGAATATGAAAATGTCAGCCAGTTGAGCTAAATACAGTTATTCTTGTTCCTGTGTACATAATTCATATATATAAAAATTATATATAAATAAATAAACAATATATTTAGATAGATTTAATTAAAACACTACGACTGCAATATACAGATTGTATACCTTCAAAACATTTGTTATCCAACAAATATCAGTCAACTCAAAACAATCCTTCAAATTGTTTGGACCGGCAGCAGCCAATTAGCGTCAGCTGCTAGCATCACAAACAGTCACTTAAAAGTTCAAACTCACCAATTCCGTTCTGTTCGGTGTATGACAACACTATATGGCTCTTGCTCACAGTAGTCGGTGTCTAAGTCGCATAAGGTTATAGTTGGTGTTGTCAGAGTAAATTGTTAAATGTTGTCATTGTTGTACTTAAGTTTGTAAACCTTGCCTTAAACTGCATGGTTAAATATTCTTCTGTTCCTCATCTATGATGCTGGAGGAGGTAATTAGCTGTAAGTGTTTAACTGCAGGCACATTCCATGTGTGATTCTGGTTTCCTTATCTTGTGAAGGATGTCCACTCCCGGCCATTTAGGGGCTCGCCTATGCTTGCATATGGTGAACCATTAAAGTTAAGCCTTATACAAGTGTGGGGAGATGACCTTTGGATAACTATGTCACAGTCTGGCGAGGGCAGACTGTATGAATTGAGAAAAGGACCCAAAACGCAGACTCCAAGGAACAGGGAACAGGGAACAGAACTTGAAATATTAACAAAAGGCGAGCCGTTTAATATGGCTGGTAGAAAAGGTACAAACAAAGGGCAAGGCAAACTGAAGCAAAATTAACACAAACCTAAACTGGGGAATCTAAACAAACAATAAGAAAAACTTAGACAAGAAACTTGGAAGCATGGTATGGCATAGGAAACATGGCGTGGACAACAGACGACCTGACAATCACACACTGAAAACAGAGGACTTAAATACACAGCAGGTGATTAGGGGAAGTGGGAACACATGGAGGAACAGCTGACTGACATGAGCCTAATGACAGGACAAGGGAAGTGAAACTAAATACAATGAACAAAGAACACACGACTCCTTCAAAATAAAACAGGAAACATGAGACAGACATGATAATACAAACTTGATAACATAAGACACGCAGCATGAAACACGAAGGTTGAGGGGAAACTTAAATACAGGGGAAGAAAACACAAGGAGTCTAATAACCAAATGAACTTAGATAACCTAATGAACAAAATAAACTCAAACTTAAAACGCTGGGTCAAAAGACCCAGGATGATGACAAACTAGGAAATGTAGTTAAACAGTTGTAAGCATATATTGTGTGGCAGGAAGTCATGTGTACAGACACACACACACACAGTGTTTTAACCTTTTGTGACCATATGGGTGTTACAGTGGGTGGTGTTTGTATTCACTGAATAAAAGGCTGCAGGGAAGGCTGTTTCTTTGAAGTTGGCTCAATGATCCCAACTAAACCGCCACAAGATTGGTTCAGATCTCTAGATTCATGTATGTCCAAATTCCTTTGGAAAAATAAACCCCCACGTATAAGCTTAAAAACACTACAAAAGACCAAGGATAAAGGAGGACTAGAACTGCCTAACTTTCAGCACTACTTCTTAGCCAACAGGCTTCAGTTTATCTCAGGATGGCTAAAACACACCCTCTTAGATGAACCTTGGCTAGATGTAGAACAAGCACTCTGCAATAATCTAGAGATCTCAGACCTACCATTTATCAGCTCAAACATCCAACGACATGAATGCTTTAAAAGCATCAACATCAGCTCTTCTCTGACAGCATGGTGGGAGTTTCTAAAATTGACGGCGTCTTCATTAATCCCATGCAAACGTACACCTATCTGGAACAACCCTGACATATTACAAAACAATAATATGATAAACTTTTCAGATTGGAGTGATAAAGGAATCAAATATTTAGAACATATACTAGAAGGAACAGAATTTATTTCATTTGACGGACTAGTTACACAATATGGGATCAACAAGAAAAGATTTTTAGAATATCAACAAATTAAATCCATAGTAAAAAAGAAATTTAAACCGGGTCAAGTTGAACTACAAACACCACCAAGTGTGGTTCAATTTCTTACTCTTAAACCCCCCAAATTACTATCCAAAATATACAGAATGCTTTCTAAAACGGATGAATCAATATCACTTCCTATTGCAAAATGGGAAGCGGATTTATCAGTTAACTTAGACCTAAACTTCTGGTCTCAGATTTGCTTAAAAACCTTTCATCTAATTAGAAATCCCAGTCTTCAATTAATTCAATACAAAATATTACATAGAGTACACTATACAGGTCATCGGATGTTCAAGATGGGCTTTACGTCTACCAACAACTGCTCACACTGCCAAACCAATTCACCGGACAATTATATCCACGCTCTTTGGTTCTGTCCACCAGTTCAGAAGTTTTGGCGCGAGATATGTGAAGACTTATCGAAGTGTCTGAAATGTAACATTCCAACTTCCCCCTTAGTGTGTTTGTTGGGCAGCTTAGATAATGTCACTTCAGAAAAGAATATCGCCCATATGGTTTTCACTGCCCTATGCATAGCCAAGAAAACAGTCCTCATGAACTGGAAAAATAAAAATAATCTTAATTCTAACCAATATAGAAATTATCTATTAGATTACATTAGTCTTGATACAGCCTCTGCCACCACATCAGATCAATTGCTCTGGGCTCCTTTGATCAACTCCATCACCTAGTGGGGGTGGGGGGTCATAGTTTGGTCCCGCCTTCACTGTTGTGATTGGTGTGGGGGTAGGCACAGGCTTAGGGCGTCGGGGGGTTCCCCAGAGGCATCTTCCTTGGGGGGCTCAACCCGGGGTAGCGGTCATGTCCGGTTAGGGGCTCTGTTGGCTCTCCGGTGACTGTTTCCTCGCGGCTGCGTGCAGCGGGGCTAGGGGAGGGTCTGTGCTGAAGGACGTGGGTTACTGACCTGGTAGCCTGGCTGGCCCTGGGTGGGTCCGGGATGGGCGTGAGGTTCTGGGGGCGCTCCGTCTCTGGGCTGGGACCTGGAGCAGGGTGCCGCCGGTGCGTCGAGCCACCTGGGGGGCTCTTCAACTGGTGGGGGAGATTGTCACATCTTGCAGGAGCTTTCCTCTCCTCAGGAGCTCCCTCTGCAGGAGGGGGAGATACAGGAGAGGTGGAGGAAGATCTCAGCCTGGGTGTTTATTGTCTTATGTAGTCTGGAAGATGAGTGGATGGTGGGGTGGGTGCAGTTTTCTCTGTGGTGGGGTTGGGTGGACTGTCCCGGGCTCTGTGGGGCCGGGCGGCGCTGCTGCACTGGGCCCGGTCTGGATGGGCCTGGGCCCCCTTTCCCTGGCGGGTCGCGGAGTATGGGGGTGCCTACTGGGGTCAGCGGGGTAGCTGGCCCCAGGGAGGGGTCACTTGCCCCTCCCTTCCTTCCCTCCCCATCTCCAGCTGCCTCCCTCTTCCCGCTCCACCACAACCACCCACACATGCAGGGCCTTGGAGTAGGGGTATGTCACCAGGGTGCAGAGGAGGCTACCCCCCATCTGTCCCCTTCTGGCTGCCTCTGCCTCAATTTTATCCCACAACTTAGACATTCACATTACTCACACTCTCATTACACATACATATAGGATCTTGGGGGTGGGCACGATACACGGAGTCCAAAGTACCATCAGGGTGTACACCCCACCCCTGGCATCGTTGCCCACCTCTCAATTTTAAATACACGTAGACATTGAGGGCTAGCAGGAGGGACCATGCGCTTACCTGCTGCTCTCTGGCAGGTAGCTCCATGCCCTCCTGGGTTTTAAATGCACCTTAGAACACACATGCATCAACATTACAATGAGCGGGTGGAGGGAGGTTTGGAGTCTTCTCTCACCCCCGTTCTCTGCGACCTGCTGGAGCAGGGGGGCTAGGAGGAGGAGTTGGCCGTCCGACTGCGGTCTGGAGTGTGGAGCCTTCCTGCTGCTGCGGAGTCGGGGCGGTCTGCCTCCCCCCACCGCAGGGAAAAGGGTAACACCACCTGGGTCTGGGTGCAGTTCCCCCCTCCAGGGGCGAGGGCACCTAGACCCGGTTTGTAGAGTACGCTTGGGGAGTGTGATCGTGTGTACAACGTCTCTTTATGTCTGTCTCCACGTTGGTTGAGTGTGGAGTAAGTGCATATGAGAGCATGAGGGTGGGAATGGATGTTTGTATCTGTGTGTGCCTGTATGTCTGTGTCTATATGTCAGGTTGGGTGTCAGGCGCCACCTCTCTGGGGACATCTCAGGCCCTCCAAGGTTTGGAGGCCTATCTCCCCCTACCACCACTTCCCCTGCCAGTGGCGGACCCCCTCAGACATCGGTGCGTTGGTGGTTCTTTGTGTCCGGGGATGGGCGTCCAGGTACACACCGGCTCACTCCTTGGCGGCCGCTTATCGGGGCCTGGAGCCTGGGGCTCGCTCGGGCCACTTCGGAGGTGGGGTGCCCCCGGCCTCTCGGCCTGGGGCTCGGTCACTCAGGCGCAGCTGGCTGCCGGCGGAGCTCACGGGCGCGTCACTGCAACTCCCCCTGGCTTCTGCTCCGCGGCTGCTGAGTGAGCCCTCATCTGGGACTCTCCTCAGCTCTTTCCGGGACAGTGGCGCAGCTGCCCCTCTGTTGGTCTTCCTTGGTCTCTTGTGTTCTGGGGGCCTCTGGATGTCTGGAGTTTTGATCTCCTCCACACCTGCTTCATGCCCTGGAGGACGGGGCTGTGGCCCCCCCACACCCTCTAGCAGATTATTACATGAAGGAACCTTTTAAAAAAACAAAAAACAAGTGCGTCCATGCTCACAGGTGTACACACGGGTGATCACACCCACAAACTACACCCTTTTTGGCTCCTACCTCAAAGCACACTGTGTTCTGTTGATCTTATGTGCTGCACAATAATGTTTAATATTTAGTATTTACTGTCATATTCCCATATATCATTGTGATGTTGTTTATTCTATTACACTTGTTCTCTTCTGCTTGCTTTCTTTTTTCTTTCTCAGCAGGTGATCCAGGTGATTGATATATGCATTTTTTTTCTCTGCCCGTTCTGTAAAATAAACAATAAAAGGTGAATCAAATGGACCATTACGGCAAGGCTGGGATGGTCAGTTTGGTAAAGTAAATCCGTTGGGCATCTTTCTTTGCCTTTAGACAACAATTCTGATGGCAAAAGAGCCAAACGGGACAGGCCAAAAAAAAAAAAAAAAAAAAGAAGTTGGCTGGGAAACAGGTGAGGAGAATTCAGCTCCAAGAGCCTGGTTCCGACCAGCCTTCCCTTGCTAGCAAATAAAAACCAGTTAAGTTGTTGTCGTGCCTGTATTTAGGCACATCTGATTTGATGGACTGACCAAAGAGAGGAAACTCAAATACTACAGGCTGTGGTCAGAAAAATTAATACTACAGATTTCAATGTCAAGACGTGACAGGCCACAAGATACTGTAGTACCAAATCCAAAGTATGAACACATTCATGTAGTGGGCCATTGACTGACTGAACAAGATTAAAAAAGTCTATCAGATTTAAAAAGTCATTTGCCGGCGGAGTGTTTGGGCAGCAAACGTGAATGTTAAAACCCCCCACAATTAAAACACTGTTATAGCTTGGTAAAATTCTTGTCAAGAATTCAGAAAAGTCTTGTATGAAGACCTTATTATATTTCAGAGGTTGATACACTAGCGTATGTCTGTGAAGGTTCTCAGTCATCCAGGTCATCGTAGTCAAAGGAGCTTGCAAAGAAAAGCGTCTGGACTTCTTTAACTGGACTTCTGGACTCTGGCTGATTGGGACCCACACCCAGTCTCACACCTTGGCTCAGGCGATTAGAGGATCATCAGGGGTCCTTTTGTCCCTCTGTGGGGGGTTACTCGCACTAGGTTTATATCTGGGACTCTCCACCATTTGACCTTAGAACTGAAGAAGCTTCTCGGATGAGAGGTGAAACGTCTTCAAGTAACTTAAAGAAGTCCAGACGCTTTTCTTTGCAAGCTCCTTTGATACACTAGCGCACATAGCACTGGAGTAGACAAACAAATTTCAAATAATTGCAGTTCAAAGCTGTCGTAGGTGTCTGCTGTTAACTGACGACAGTTGAAGCAGTTTTTATAAACAGTGGCTAATCCTCCACCCTGATCTGCAATTCGGGGTGAACTGAGGTAGTAGCAATCTGCACTCACCCAAGTTGAGCCAAGTTTCAGTCACCAGGAGAAAGTCTAAATTACAAGCGGTGAAAAAGTCATTCAGGATGAAGGTTTTGTTAGCCAACAACCTGGCGTTAACCAGGGCCAGTAGTGTTCACAGCTGGCTTGGATGATCGACGTAGAGCGCGAAGATTCTAGTAATCCACTTCACCCCTGCAAATATATAAAATATGTGTATATATGGTATATTTCTGCTCACATTCTGTAACTTCTGTCGGTGCTGTGCTATTGGAAAAACGAATTTCCCGGACGAACCCACCTGAGGGATTAATAAAGTTTTATCTAATCTCTATCTAATCTAATCTAATGTGGGGAAGGACACTGTGGATGCTGGATATCTTGAAGTGGAGTTACTAGTGCAATCCAACGAGGTTCTGATTCCAGGGAACGCCAGGAGATGAACTTGCTGTCCGAGGCAAAGTTCTTTAGAAGAGCATGAGGATTAGTTAACGGGAATACTGCCATGTAAGTAGCGAAGCAGTTTCTGAGTTTTACCAGTATTCCACTCCGTTTTCCTCGCCCTCTCTAGCATTTCTTCCTGAGGGGAAGGCTAGGTGGATAACAGCGGAGAAACAGTGGTACAGTTTCTACCACAGGTGGGACTCGGTAATCCTCGCCTCCTGGGGCCATATGATACTGCTCATCAACAGTGGCTTGGACACTTAATATTGATTGGAAATTCTTACACAAAAAGAGCAGACATTGTTGAGAAAAACAGATATAAACAGGGTTAGTAGAATCAAAACAGGTAACAGCTGATGGTGAGCCACACACACAGGCGCCATTTTGAAATCTGATTTAATTTTCCCTATAAATAAAGTAACAGCTTATGTAATGTTTTTTTTGGTCAACCTCAGCTCAAACTGAATGACTTGACATGAACAATATCTTATTTGCAGATCTGAGCTAATTCAAGCTGATATATTTAATTTATCCAGTTTTTTCTAGAACAATTGGGTAAGTAAGCAGATTTTGGATGACAGTGAAAAACCTCAGACAGCTTATAACATAAAACTTAACTTCTTAGTCAGCTGAAGGAGATGAAAACCAGGAGGGCCACAGGTTCGGATGGAATCAGCTCCAGACTACTGAGGGACTGTGCAGGTCAACTCTGTGAGGCTATCACATACATCTTTAACCTCAGTCTAAGTTTGGAGAGGGTCCCCATTCTGTGGAAGACCTCATGCGTGGTACCGGTCCCAAAGACAACTGACCCCAAGGAGCCAAACCACTTCAGACCTTTTGCACTGACTTCACACCTGATGAAGACCATGGAGACGATCATACTCCACCACCTTCACCCACTAGTTGGGAGACATCTAGGCCCACTGCAGTTTGCCTACCATTGGTATGGATGTCATCTACCTGCTGCATCATAACATGGACACTTGTCATCTCCAGAAGTTCTCAGACGACACCGCCATCGCGGTCAGAGGGAAATAAACTGGAATACAGGGGGGTGCTCAGTGACTTCATCAGCTGATGTGAACAGAACCATCTTCACATCAATGCCAGCAAGACAAAGGAGCTGGTGATTTACTTCAGCAAGAAGCCACCCCCTATTACACCAGTGAACATCCAGGGTTTGGACATTTTTATTTATTTTTTTGCAGTCTGGAAAGAAAAAAGGATGGCGTTGGTGTGTATGGCTGGCCGTCTTCGACTCTGCTTTCGACTCTGCTTTCAACCCCTCCTTTTTGATCTCTGTTTAATTTTCCTTATCCTCCTGATCTGCTCTCCAAGTGGCAATGCACTAATTACCTACGATCGGCAAACACTTTTGAATCTTCGATCTTTTCACCACTATGGACCGGAACCATGTTGGAATATAGGTGATGCTACTTCGCCCTGGATGGATTTTTCCACCAGCGTACACGTCTTGCCTCTACCCTTCCCGTACAAGAAATGGATCAGGAAGCGGGGTAAACGGAGTGGTATTCGTGTATGTTTTAAGGCTAACCTCAAAGCATGGGCTGTGGCTAATCTACATGCTACTATGGATATCCTGCTACATCCTCCCACTTCCCAGGACCGATTCTCTGTTAGATCGGTCACCCATCGATGGATCCGACCCGTCGGACAACAGGTTAACTCTGCCTTCCCTGTGGCCTGCCTGCCTAGCCGGACCTGGATAAGGACTTTTCGAGGTGGCGTACACTGCAGCAACCTAAGCCGATTGAGCCGCGTTCCAAATAAAAACACGGCGCCCTTGACCCAGATGGCACTGCTAAACGTGAGGTCGCTGGTGAATAAGACTTTCATTCAGAATGATTTTTTCCTCACCTCTGGGCTGGACGCGTTGTTTCTGACAGAGACCTGGATTCGCCCTGGTGAGTCGCTATCCTTCTCTGAGCTACTGTGTCTTTTTTAGTTCACCCAGACCCACTGGTAAAGGTGGAGGTCTAGCCTCGGTTATTAAACATAAACTTAATGTGCGGCATCTGCCATCCCCTACCTACCCCAGTTTTGAAGTTCAAGTTTTGGAACTGGCTGGACACCTGCTAGGTGGTCTACCGACCACCGAAATACAATAAGACTTTTATTGCTGACTTTGCTGTTCTTTTAGGATCTCTCCTCTTAAGCTATGGCTGTGCTCTTATTATTGGTGATTTTAACATTCATATCTGCTGCAAGGATGATCCATTAGCCAAGGATTTTCTCGCTCTTATTGACTCTTTTAGCCTGTTTCAGTGGGTAAACGAACCTACCCATTATAAAGGCCATACTCTTGATTTGGTTCTTTCGTGTGGCCTGGATGTTTGTATTAAGAACATTGACAATATTGGCATTTCTGACCATTTCCCAGTTTTGTTTGAAGTTGATCTATGCAAATTAAAGCTTCACTCTGATGGTCCCCGATGCCTGTTGCGCATAATCAACCCCGATACCATGGTTAACTTCTCTGCAGCCTTTGCTTACTCTGCAGAATCTGTAATTGACTGTTCTATATCTCTTACGACTGATGATTATGCTAATTCTCTGATATCTACATGCTCTCATATTCTTGAGGCCGTTGTCCCTGTTAAGGTGAAATGTCCCAGAAGTCACTCTCAAATTTGGTTAAATGACACTATATGTGCCTTACATCGTGCTTGCTGTCGAGCCGAGAGGAGATGGAACAAAGACAGGCTCCAAGTTTCCTTTGACATACTACGTTTGAGCCGCTCGGAATTTCAAAATGCTGCTAAAATGGCTAAAGCAGCTCTTCTATTGGACATTATTGCTACCAATGCTCACAACCCCTGAATGTTATTTAAAATCTTTAATTCAGTGGTAAATCCTTGTCCCGAGGTGCTGTGGGCGGCCCCCTCAACTCTCTGTGAACAATTTTTAAATTACTTCACGGATAAAATTAGATCTTTAAAAGCCTTACATCCCTTAGTGAGGAGCCCTCCCCCTACCTCAGGATGCCCATCGACTTTTCATCAGTTTGAGCTGGTGTCACTTCCCACACTTAAGCGTATAATTGATCAACTGAGAAATGCTGACTCTGTCCTTGATATCCTCCCATCTCGCTTTGTCGAGGATGGTTTTGATGTAATTGGGCCCAGTATCCTATCCTTAATCCTATCATTGTGTTCCGGCTGCATTCCAACAGTCTTTAAAAATGCGGTAGTACAGCCTGTTCTAAAATAAAAGTAATCTTGATCATAACAACCTTGAAAAATTACAGGCCGATTTCCAAACTTCCATTCTTGTCTAAAGCATTGGAGAAAGTAGTCCTCTCAGGTATATGCTGCCCTTAGGCTCTATCTTTGAGAAGTATAATATCTCCTATCACTTTTATGCTGACGATATTCAAATTTATTTTCGGCTGACTAATTACATTTCGTCATTAGTCAGCCAAAACTGTCTGCTAGAGTGCTTGAGAGAGGTCAAGATTGGCTCTCCGACAACTCTCTTATATTGAATTAGAAGAAAACAGAAATCGTGCTGTTCGACAACCATACTTCATGGGGCCAATTTGCTGACACTCTTGGACCCCTTGCCGCCTTTCTTTCTGGCACTGTTAGCAACTTAGGTGTTCTCTTTCACAGCTCCTTTAAGTTTGACAAGCAAGTATCCTCTGTAGTTAAATCTAGTTTCTACCAATTGCGTCAAATTTCCAAGGCCAAGCACTACATACCGCACAAGGACCTTGAGAAACTAATCCATGCTTTTGTGACCTCTAGATTAGACTATTGTAATTCCCTTTACTTTGGTCTCCACTCCACCTTTTTTCATAGATTGCAGCTTGTCCAGAATGCGGCGGCACGCCTTCTGTCTGGTACCCCAAGGTTTGCCTCTATCACTCCAGTCCTTGCTGACCTGCATTGACTCCCTGTCAAATACCAAATTAAGTTTAAAATTCTGTTGCTTACCTTTAAAATCATAAACAATACTGCACCGTGCTACCTCACTGAACTCCTTAGTCCATATACCCCTAGGAGAGCCCTAAGATCATCAGGACAATTACTCTTAGTTCAGCCTAGATCCCGGCTAAAGACCAGAGGTGACCGTGCTTTTGCCCTGGCAGCCCCGAGCCTCTGGAACAATTTTCCTGCCTTCGTGCCTCTGACTCCATCTATTCATTTAAATCTCAGTTAAAAACGTATCTGTTTGACCCAGCGTTTTCAGTTAGTTAGTGCACTTCCCCTATATTTTACCCTTATGTTACTTATCTTCTACTAATGTCCCACTGTATAAATACCCCCACCTTATATTTATGAATACCCTGTAATTTTGTCTTCTAAACTATGCTCTAACATTTTACTTCTTATTTCGTCTGTACCTTTTGGGTTTTTTGTACTCTGTTATAGCCTATTATCTTTTATCTTTTGTTTTAACCTTGTTGTGAAGCACTTTGATGTACCTTTGGTTTTAAATGTGCTATATAAATAAAGTTGTATTCTATTGAAACGGAGGAGGAGTACAAATACCTGGGTGTTCACCTCAATTACAAACTGGATTGGTCCATGAATAGAAATGCACTCTACAAGAAGGGTCTAAATCATCTCCACCGCCTGAGATCCTTCGGGGTGTTGTTGTTATGGGTTGCTAGGAGGTTCTCCCTGTTCGAGAACGCTCTGTTTTTTTTCTTCTCCCTCTCACTCCTCTCTCCCTCTTCCTGCCCCGTCTTTCGGGCTCCAGGGGCCGTGGCTGAGTAGCGTTATGGTGCTTGCCCCTCCAGCATTTGATGTGGTTAAGAATATAGCATTAGTTCCACCATTCCGTAAAACAGAAGTAGAGGCATATTTTAATGCGTATTGCCATAGCCCACTGGCCCAAAGAGGTTCGGCCTCTGCTGGTGCCGTGTAAACTGGTAGGTAAGGTGCAGGAGGTGTATGCAGCTCTCACCAAGTTGAGTGTATGATAGGGTACAGAGTGCCATTCTCAAAGCATATGAATTAGTGCCTGACGCTTACAGACAGCGTTTCCGGTTCCTCCGTAGGCTCCTACGCAAACCTTTCTTGAGTTTGCAAGCGAAAAGGGAATATTGTTTGAAAGGTGGAGTCAGGCAAGAGGTGTTGTAGACTTTAAGTCACTGTGCGAGTTAATATTGCTGGAGGAGTTTAAGAACTGTGGTCCTGAGCAGATGGTGATGTATCTGAATGAGCAGAAGGTGGCTACAGGAGCCAGCTGTCCTGGCTGAGGAGTTTGCCCTGACGCATAAAGCCATTTTTAACAAGGCTGAACCGTCAGTTGGAGGACAGGCGGTGAAAACGCCGCCCTTTAGAGGCTCGTTGGGTGTCAAAACAGATAGACAGTGTTTTTACTGTCATATAGTCTCTGATTGCCTAGCCCTTAAGTGTAAACAGCAGCAGCCAAAGGGGGCGGGCCTAGTAGGGTCAAAGGGGGTAGTAGGTGACCCTGAGTTGTGTTTTAAACCCTTCATTTTTGACAGAGTTGTCTCTTTGACTGGGTTGCCGGGAGACCAGAAGCCGGTCCGGATACTGAGAGATACGGATGGATCACCTCCAGCTGTGAGCAGATGCAGGGCCAGGGGGCCATTGGGACCATTGGGCTGCATAGGTGCTCGCACTAATTGCTGAGTTACCGGCTGGGCAGTTGACTGAAACAGAAGTTGTAGTGGTGGTCGTGATGATGGTCGTGCTGAATGTAGTGATGGTTGTTGAACTTGCAACAGAGCTGGTAACCGACTCTCAGCTACTCTTCTCCGGGGAACAGGGACGGGTACTGGGTCTGGCCAAGCATCAGCCATCCCCACCTGAAGAACAGATACAGGTCCAGGGAAGAGCTGTGTTCTGGCTGCCTTACCCCTGGGGGCCGGTGTGGGTGCAGGATCTAGCTGGACCACCGCTGCTCCCACCCAAGGAGCTGAAACGGGTGCAGGAGTCAGCAGGGTCTCAGTTGCCCTTACCCGGGGAACCAGAACAGGCACAGGCAACGACCAGGCTCCCGTCATCCCCACCTGAGAAGCAGATATGGGTGCAGGGATGAATGGAGCCATAGTTTGCCTGGGAACTGGAACTGGATGCAGAGAGCAGAGTAGAGGAGCTGTAACAGTCACAGGGAAAACCATGTTTATGGTACCAGACATGGGTCTAGAAAACCGAGACTTATGGCAGGCTGACCTTGGTAAAACTGCTACTCTTACGTTGTCCAGGTTGACATTAGCTGTCTTAGAAAAGATGAGTTCAGGGGCAGCCACAGGTGCTGGAGAAATCATACAAGCTGTGTCTGAATAAACTGGGTGTGAAGCAACATAAAACACAGTCTTACAAAATGCAGCCTGGGAAGTTGCACACATAGTGTCCAGGGCTACTGGCTGAAAAGCATGGTTATACAGACATGATCGTGGAACCAAAACTTTGACTTGAGCAACCAATTCTGCAGTGTTCAAACCAAGTATTTTTACTAGCTTGTTAACAGCAGATGACACCTGATTGGTCTTAACCTGGACAGTCACAGAATGCATAGTCTCGAAGAGTTCACAATGAGCAACACAAACAGTCCTTGAATGAGCATACTCTGGGCTTGTGAAATTTAACTCAGGAGAGGTTATGGAAACGTGAGGTTTGTCACAGGCAGCCTCAGAATGAACTGGCTGGTGAGCCGCGTAACACATGGGTGAAGCAACACCAACAACAGTCTCATGAGGTGTAGCCAGAACAGCATAGATGGAATCTGGCTGGGAAATTGAACTGTCCCGGTTTAGTTTAGCAGTAGGAGAAATTGTCTTTTGAGCAGAGCGGCAAATAGTCTTTTGAACAGCATTTTTAACGTCCTGAATGAGATTATGATTGTCCAAGTCAGAAAATTCCATAACAGATTCACATATGTTTTCTACATCTGAAAGCTCACTATTAACTAGTACTCCCGAAGCCATCGTCGTACGATTAACTGATCCAAAAACAGGTGGCTCGGAATCAACATAACTTGGCTGAGAAGTGAAAACAGAAACCCCAGACTTTTCAGAATGAATCCCAGAAACACCACTCTCAGTTACAGAACACAAAGCTTCTTTTGACTCTGAAATAAGGTAATCTGATTCCTGAATTCTCTCAAACTTGGAAGAAACAAAAAATGGATAATTAGAATGCTCAGAGTCCCGAAAGGCAGCCTCAGAGTCAGCCATCTTAGGATCATCAGTTTCTATCGTTACAGACTCTGAGTTAACAGTCAAAAAGTTAACTGACTCTGAATTTACTGGCTCAGAGCTTAAAATTCCCAGTGTGGAAGAAGCCAGGTGAAAATCGTTCTGTTCACTCACAACGTCCAGCTCTGAAGAGCAGGAACTGGATTCCGATTGCGGTGAAGGACGGCGACGGCGAGAATGCCGCTTTCTCTTAGAAATGGGAGTGGCAGAGAAAACAGAAGGTTTCGGAGCAACGGTGACTGGCCCCTCATCCTCCGACCACATTCCTGCCAGGCATGAGGCAGGTGAGGGGTGGTTTACGTGAGGGGGGAAGAAGTCTGATGCTGCGACTGCAGCTGCTGCAGTGGGGCTGAAGAAAGCTCCGTCCGCTGCGGCGGCGTGAGAGGGCTTGCTCGCTGTGACTGAGGCAGAGTGGACGAGGAGATGAGGGTGAATTAGGTAGGGCATTAACAGGGAAAGGGGGGCACAAATAAATACTTTTCTTTCTTATTCTCATGTGTTGTAAATAGTTCAGGAGGTTAACTCGAGCAAGCAGTTTTTGGGTTTCGGATAATTACTGTATAGAATACCAGAATAGGGAGGATGATGTAGGTTTATGTTTATTGGATTGATACATATATACCAACAAGACAGTGTACATCACTGTCACAACAACGTTTGTTTTCATTTAAAGACTTTATGGTTTTTCCTATAATGGTGGGCCGGTCTCGAGTCAAAATGCCTGGGCCGATGTTTTTTTTCCTAGTCCAGCCCTGTATGCAGCTCATCTGCAGTCTGGAGTTACCTACATCTTCCTACTTGGAAGGCAGAATTTCCGAGTTCTGAGTATAATTGAAAGCAACACAACTGCAGTTTCTGTGTTAGACGTAAAAAGCAAGCTAGAAGACTGGCATCCTTGCTGGGTATCCAGTTTGGGAAGCAACACATTAATAAGAGAATTCTGAGTAAAACCAAAGTTATTTTCCTTAGTAACTAGTTACTTTGAAAGTAACGAGTAACTTGAAGTAACTGAGTTACTTTTGATAGAACTAACTAGTAATGTAACTAAGTTACTAATTTAAAGTTACTTACTGCTAGTGCAACATGGGCATTGCATGCAAAATGGATTATCCTCAATACAGTTGCATAAACTTTCCTGATATGATTTCAGTTTCCTTCTAGCAGCCAATCAAGATATTGTCTATACGGTTCTTCTGTCCACATGCCAATAAAACTATTGACATACTGGTGCATAATGTTAGTCAGCTGAGTGTCTGCAATTAGGTTGTGTGAGTTGCCCACTCCACCGCTCTGGGAAACGGGAGAGATTGACTGCCTGCACACATGCACTATGACATTTCACATGAAAGAAGAGTAGGAAAACATCACGAAGTGTTCTGCTGCTGAATGTGAGTAAAAGTGTTGATACATTGACATGCTGGTAACTAAATGTTTTAATTGGATCACTGTATCTAATTAGGTGTGTATTGTGTGTGAATCTGTTTGGAATGACCCCAGAAGTACTAATAAGCTGACAAGTGATCAAATTTTAACTTGGATCAATGTCACTGGAGTGATTTTAAATTTTTAGTTTTAAAGTTCAGGTTTGTGCTTAAAGTACTTTAATTTCTTTTTTACTTAGACATAGATAGGAAATGTGAAAAATCTAACAAAAATGCACTGCAATATTTTGAAAGTTTAAAAAATAAATGTGTAGAACAGGCTAACACCTAACAGTGCATGTAACAGTACAGGCTATTGGCTATGAACCCATGCTAACAGTGCAGGCTGAGTAGAAGTGCTGATTGACCTATATATGTTATATGTGAGCATTAGGGTTAGGGTTAAGCGCTATAAAAATATAGACCATTATTATGACTGTACCTGTTCTATACATTTATATTATCAGTCACATTTTGTCTTAAAAAATATACTATACAGCACTTAGGACAAAGAGCAGCTCCTACATTTTTTTATTTTAATGGTACAAAAAAAGCTAAATTTTTATATAAAGTTGTTATCTGGTTAGCTTTCAGCAGTTAATTTTAATAGAAATCTTGTATTTTGCTTAATAATAAAAGTTATTTCAACATATTATCATATCTTAAGAAAGTAGGGCTCTGAAAAACTATTTCAGAGAGCATTACCAGTGTGTTAAAAGCTAGTGATAGTACTAGTACCACTCTGGTAGATAAGCCTGAAAAAGCTGGTGGACAGTTTACTGATATGATCAATCTGTCTTCTGGCCATTTTATGTAGTTATGACCTGTAAGGGTTTTATTGTCCGTGTGTTAATAAAGTACTAATAGACCAACATGCTGGTTACCAAATGTTTTCCTTGGATGAATGTCCCCAATTAGGTTTGTGTCATGTGCGTATGTTTTAGAATGACCCCAAAAGTACAGATAGACTGACAAAGTCGTGACCCAAATGTTATGTGAACGAATGTCCATGCAGAGATTTGAACCATTTGATTGTTTCTGAAATTGAAAAGAAGGGACTCAGCTTCATAACTGCCAGAAATCCTACTTGGTATTCCTACTCTCACAGACTGCAAGGTATTTGTTCAAAATTCAGTCCTGTGCAACGTTATCCATTGTTACAGCCTTAAAGGATGGCTGTAGAGCAGGTCATCTACTAATTGGAAGGTTGGTGGTGAAATCCCTGGCTGCTCCAGTCTACATGCCCAATATCCTTGGGCAAGACACTAAAATAGAAAAGTACTACTTTTCATGTTTTTTCTGAAGCATATTGTGAGACTGTTTGTTAGTAAACTGTACCATTGCATTATTAAAGTAGCATTTCATTATTCATCCATGACTATTTAATGTGGACAAAGGCTGATTTTGCAGTTTTCACATAAATTCAAATTCAAATTTTATTTGTCAAATACACAGTATGATATGCAGTGAAATGCTTACACAACTGCTCGTGACCTAAAGAGGGAAAAAAAGGCTATGAATAAGATAGGAAATAAATATGAAAATTAAAAAGGGTCAATTTAACTAGGAAGGAATGAAATAAAATATAAAAATTAAAGTTAAAAATAAAATAACTGTAAAACAACAAATTAGAATGAAGGGTAAATTTAACTGGGAAAGAATAAGATAAAATATATAAATTAAAGTTGAAAATAAAATAACTGTACAACAAAATACACAATACACAAATACACAGTATAGAAATATATAAGAACGTATGAAGAAATATAAATATATATATACAATAACTGCAGCTGTACAGTATTAAGTGGAAATGAAGAAATATAATGTCCAGTGTTGTGCAATTCACATTTGTAAGTGTCTTGTGCAGTGCAAATGTGCTTAAAGTGATTTAGTGATGAGGTGATTCGATTAGATCAGCGGTCCCCAACCTTTTTTGCACCACGGACCGGTTCATGCCCGACAATATTTTCACGGACCGGCCTTTAAGGTGTCGCGGATAAATACAACAAAATAAAACTAGTACCTGTACCGAAAAAAAGAAGATTTATTCATAACACACGTGAAAAGACTCCGAGTTAACGATAAAAACAATAACAAAATAATGCTAAAAACTGATAAAAACCCTGAAAACCATACATTTTAGACCTGAGCCTCAACTCTCGTGGCCCGGTACCAAACGACTCACGGACCGGTACCGGTGGTTGGGGACCGCTGGATTAGATGACCACGCATCTAATTGAATTAGTGTAAGCAAAGTCCAGAATGTCCAGTGTGTGTGTGTAAGAACTATATGTGTGGGTCAGGACTGTGTGGTGGTGTGATTGAGAGACTGTATCGCCTGCGGGAAGAAGCTCCTCCTCAGTCTCTCTGTGTTGGTCTTCAGGGAGCGGAATCGCTTTCCTGACCTCAACCGCCTGCTGTAGATTGAGTGCAGGTCAGGAAGCTCGGAGCGGATGGTGCGCTCAGCTGACCGCACAACCCTCTGTAGAGCTCGTCTGTCCTGCATGGTGCTGTTTCCGAACCAGGTTAAGATGTTTCCCGTCAGGATGCTCTCTATGGTGCACGAGTAAAAGTTCCCGAGCACCTTGGAGGGCAGTCGGAAGTCTCTCAAGCGTCTGAGGTGGTAGAGACGCTGTCGGGCCTTTTTCACCACGGTTTTGATGTGACAGGACCATGACAGGTCCTGTGTGATGTGAACTCCGAGGTATTTGAAGCAGTCCACTCTCTCCACTGGGCACTTGTTGATGACAGGGGTCTGGTAGTTCCTCTCCTGCTTAGTGCTGAAGTCCACTATCAGCTCCTTTGTCTTATTGACGTTTAGAAGGAGGTTGTTCCTCTGGCACCAGTTCTCCAGATTCCTAATCTCCTTCTCGTTGTTGTCAGAGATCAGGCCCACTACGACGGTGTCGTCAGCAAACTTGATGATGGTGGTGGAGCTGGTAGTGGCCACACAGTCATATGTGTACAAAGAGTACAGCAGGGGGCTCAGAACACACCCCTGGGGGGCTCCAGTGCTGAGAGTGGTGGAGGCTGAGACATGTCTGCCCATCCTTACTGCCTGTGGTCTGCCAGTTAGGAAGTTGGAGATCCACTGACACATAGATGAGCTGAGTCCCAGGTGCTCCAGTTTGGTTGTGAGTGTGGAGGGAATTATGGTATTATTAATAGTTAGAGAAGAGGAACATTAGTATTGTTTCTAAATAAAGTTGTTTATCACAGACACTTAATTGCAGTTGTTCCTGCTGAGGGGAAACAGTTATTAGGTCACTAATAACTGCTTTTTCACACAACGCCATACAGGTTTGGATTTTTTCCCCCCTTAACAATAAACACTTTAATTTAGAAAATGCATTTTATTTTTACTTGTGTTATCTTTGTCTAATATTGAAATTTATATTTATATTCCACTTACCAGTGTCTCTCTAAACAAGTGGTGGAGTCCACTTCAGGGTGGGGGTTGCTCAAGGTATAGAAATATATGTTTGAGTATGAGCGTACGGGGGCGTATGGGAATTTGTGTGTGTGTGTGTGTGTGTGTGTGTGTGTGTGTGTGTGTGTTGGATTGTTGACAATCAAAACATCTTTCACAATGTTATAGACTTAGCTGGTCGAGAAACAATCTGGATAGAGTAAAGAGAAAGTGAGTGAGAAAAAAAGATAGGCAATCATCAATCAAGGCAGCAGATTGCAGTATTTAAAAAGACTCATTCATACAAAGATGTGTGCATTTCAGTTACTCTGATTAGCATCCTAGAATTGTAAATTGTGGCTAATTAGGCTGTCATGGGTTCATTAAGGGCTTCAGTGACTCAGCTCTACCTCACCTGCATGTATATTAAAACTCATTAGCCTGCTTGTCTGAGACACCACTTGCATTAATTGCCATCGATGCCCTGGCTCTCTGTGCTGGGGTCTTTTCATGCTCTCTTGCACCGCATAGTTAGCATCGTGAAAGTCCTTTGATAATAAGTATTTCTTTTACTCCTTCAGTTACAATCTTGTGTGAGCAGTTCCAGAGAAGTATCAGGTTTTACTGAACATCCAGTTTTATAAAACAATATACTCTACAAACCAAAAACAAAACAAACACACCAACAAAAAACACCAGGCATCTGCTCACTGTCACCTAAGGGAGCAGGGGTCAGTGTGTGTCCGTGCGTCATTAGTGGGTAGGTGAGTGAATGAGCAAATGGTGAGTGTTTCTGCGTCAGTGTGTGTGTGTGTGTGTGAATGGCTGGGCTTAGGTCTGGGTCAATAGAAAGAGGGATTCACCCTCCTCACTGCTCTCTCTCTCTCTCTATATATATATATATATATACATATATATTCCTTATCTGCCTGTGATAAGGAAAGGCAGAACAGAATAATTAATACTTCCTCTTATTTTGCAGCACCACACAAAAAAGCATTTGGAAAGCTGTCATACTGCAATGCGAGTCTTTTGAGATCCCTGTTGTTACGGCCCTAGCAGGGCCTCTCTCTCCTGAGGGTGCCTGTGTGGGCGTGTCCCACTACCTCCTGCCTGAGATGCCACCTTTCCCGCCGGTACAGCTGATTCCCATCAGCGATTAAAGGTATTTAAGCCCAGAGCAGGGTGAGCTCTGAGCCAGAGTGCCATTTGTGTGTGGGTACAGCTAGTGAGCTGAGTGTTTTGCAGTGTTTCTAGTGAGTGAGCTGTGTTTTGTGGTTTTCAGCTAGTGAGCTGCTCTTTCCTTTTGACTTTGTGCTTTATTGACCAACGCCTGAGTTTTGTTTGTGTCACTTTTATGGTGATAGCGGCTTGTCCGTCTCTTTTAGTTGAATTACTTCAATAAAACTGTTTTATTTAACTGTTTTGCCTCCCTGACTCCTTTTTCTGACCCAGTCACTTTTGTTACTTCCCCCTTAACGCCTAGACCCCCCCAGGGGGAACGTAACATGTTGTGATGCGGCTCACAGGAGCTGTGCTTTGTGCTAGAAATACTACTTTTCACACATTCCAAAAAGAGTTACTCACTTCTCACAAGACTACATATTTTACAGGTTAATAAAATAACTTAGTCCCACACATAACCCCTCCCCTTTCAACTGGTTATGTGTGTGAGACTTTAAATCATCAAACTATAAAATCCATCCATCCATTCGCTTCCGCTTATCCTTTATCCCAGTCTGTCGCAGGGCCAACACACAGGGACAGAAACCATTCGCACTCACATTCACTCGCACATTCACACCTTGTGGCAATTTGGATTATCCACTCAACCTATCCCCACAAGTTGCATGTCTTTGGACGGTGGGAGGAAGCCAGAGCACCTGGAGGGAACTCACGCAAACACCGGGAGAACATGCAAATTCCACACAGAAAGACCCCGGCCTGATGGTGGAATTGAACTAAGGACCTTCTTGCTGTGCGGCAACAGTGCTGCCCCCACCGTGCTGCCTCAAACTATAAAATATAAATTTTAAATTGTTATTGATCCCTTCACCCCTAATCCTAAAGTGTATATTTATTTTCTTACTCTTATATTTATTGTTTGTTTACTTGCACTGCTGTAACAGGAGCCTCGTTGTCTCGTTTCTCTATATACTATACTGTATGTAGCAGAGATGACAGTAAAGTTTACTTTGACTTGAGCAGCAAGGTGCACCAAGGGCTCTCGCGCTCACTTTTCGCGTGTAGAATTTCGAAAAAATATCGGTGCAAATTATAAGTCTGTATCATAATGTCTGGTGTTTTCGTGTTTGTTGGTTTGTTTTTATTTTGTTTTATTTTGCGAGTTGGTTATTAGATGCTGCTCCAGCCAGCCAGAGAATCCCGCGCCACCCCGCCCTCTCCTCCCTGTGCCGCATGCAGCAGGTGCACCTCGCAAACGGAGGGCGTCCTTACTCCCAGCAAATGGGCGATAGAAAACCGATCAGTGCCTATGCCATTCCCAATATGCGCTGGCATGATGTCGGGGCAGCACGAGCAATTTTTTTTTTATCTATTTTTTTGCCGATGCCCGTCCCTTAGCTTCCCTGCTTAACTTCTTATGTCCTTGTCTAGTCTTGTGTCTTTTGTATTACTTTTCCCTGGAACATTCTCTCACAGTCTGTTCTCTAAAACCTAAAAGAGGAATTATGGATTGGATCAACTGCTCCCTAAATGCAATTGACACCCTTTCTCAATGAGAAGTCTGGGCTCGGGTGAGCCTGAGTGCTGAAGATATCTACCTATTCGGAACCATGGTAACAGGGTTCTGGCTGATCGGAGCTGGCTTGGCTCTGACTTATCGAAGAATTAAGAAAGCGGAACCGGCTGTTCAAACCCCCACAAGGCTGCCCACTGGGATTGAAACGTTGGGAAGAGGCGTGAGTTTCTCAAAATGGGCTCATTGAGTGCAGCACGGATAAGATCTTGGAGAGGCTACGGCTGCTGTGAATACTCAGAATAAGATCTCTGACTGCAGACTGGATTACATCTCGGAAGGGCTAGCTCAGAATAACATCTCTGAACGCAAATTGGATGACATCTCGGGGAGGCACACTGCCGTGAGTTCTCAGAATCGGCTCCTTGAGCACAAGAAATGACAACATCACAGAACGCAAGTATGGCGAAGCTCGCGGCTCTCCAACTGGAGATTGAGAGACCAGTGTTGGACTGTAGAACTGCTTTGAAATTCATATGAGCTGTTTGCACTGAAGTAAAAAGCACCATCACTTCATGTGGATACCCTCTCGGCACCAGCTGCGGTCTCAAGGCTGGAGCTGAACAACAACACCCTGATAACGACTGTGTCTAGACTGTTCCTTCCCATTCCATGCAAGGCCACCTGGGTTGGCGTGAAGACTGTTTACTTAGCCTAGCAGGGCGAAGGACACTGTCTCAGCTGAACTCTGGACACGCACACACATACATATACACTGATATGCACACACTCATCCCCCCTCCCTTTCCAAACGCCTTCGACGCTTATTCCCTTCCGATGCTGCCGGTGGATCAAGGAGACCAGCGCACGCAGCCCCGGATGTACTGTCTAATTCGGCTGTCTCTCACCCTTTACCCACCCCTGTTGCTTGTCATGTGTTTCTTTGGTGTATTAAGAGTTTTTTCATGTGCAGAGGTGTTTTTTTCTGTTCTCAAACTGATCTCCCTGTTGGAGCTCAGTCTTGGGGGGAGTTATTTTTTTCTCCTTATCTTTCCTCGTGTGGTGCATTTTTCCATTGTTATACCTCTCTGACATGTCTTCCCCATGTGATGTTTTGTGTAATGTATGTATGGTCGGAGGGTAAGATGGCACCGCCATTGCGTCCAATAGGTCGGCAGCCTTATGAAATTTCCCCTTGTGGGACTAATAAAGGTATATCAAATTAAATCAAAGTTAATGAAAAAAAAGCTGAGGAACTGCAGGTTTTAGATCCCTGGTCTAGCTCTCTTTTATTATTGGTTTTCTTTTAAGTAAAAGGCCTCTTGTGAATCAACTCCTTCAGACATTTCTTAATCAATTGAAAATTAATATTTTGTTTGTTAGTGCTGAAGGTCTAATAAGCTTATGTTTCAGGAATCACAACAATATAGCTCAGACTGGCGAGAGGACATCCAGGAAGGGGAAGTGTCCAAGTGGGTCCAAACAGTTAAGGAATCCAACATGCATTCATCATATTTCTTTGTGTGGAAATGTATGCTTTTAACAGGTCACAACTCCATCAACAATATCAGCTTTTCAAGCATTTTTATTGGTAAAATAAATTATATTTCACACTTTTTATTTTCTTTCAGAAAGAAAAGAGAGAAATAAAAGTACATCAGAATCAGAATACTTTATTAATCCCTAAGGAAATTATGTGGTTACAGTTGCTCCAAGACAATAAGAACAGTAAAATACATATATTGTATTATTTAATTTAGTTCCAAGTTAGATGGAGGAGTTGTACAGGGGAGGAGTGATTTCCGGTGTCGTTCAGTGGTGGATTTGGGTAATCTCAGTCTCTTATTGAACGTGTTCCTGCCATAAGCAGCACATCATGGAGTGACATCCCTACTACTTGATCTAATACACTAGATAGATTTTGATCCCCAAGTGAGTGCTGAAAAAGACATGCAAGGCTCAGGTGATGAATCTGTAGGCTCACAAGTGCAAAGGAAATGATGCAAGAGCTACCCTTTTTTTGAGGCGTCTCTGGAAATAGAGCCAGGGAAGACTGGGAAGCCTTTGCTCAGAGAAGAAGGGAAAAGTTCAAAGGCTCAGGGAGAGAGGGCACAGCATTGTTTCCTAAGCCAAATAACCAGCTTGAGTTTGACATTCCCTCAGATTTAGGTGCACTCCAAAGAAGCGACCCTTCTCTAAAACCCTGGTTTGAGAAGGTAACAGAGGTAAGAGGGGGCTAGTCAAGGTCAGGTAAGCCGTGTCACAGACACGGTTTATTTGATAAGAGAAGGCATCTTGTACCAGAGAAAGGGGACTGTGAAGCGGTAGCACTCGCACAACAGTTCAGAAACAAAGTTATGGATTTGGGTCATTCAATTCCATGGGCAGGTCATCTGGCTTTTCACAAAACACTGAATAGGATCAGCAGCCACTTTGTTTGGCCAGGGATGTATGTCCAGGTTTCTGAGTTTTGCAGTTCCTGTGAAAAATGTCAGTTGACCTCAGGCGAAGGAGTAGCACGAGCCCAGTTGCAACCACTGCCAATTATTGAAACACAATTTGAGAGGCTAGGCATGGATATTGTTGGTACTTTAGAGAAGAGCTCCACATCAGCCATTGTTACATATTGGTCATATGTGACTATGCAACACTGTTTCCTGAGGCCGTCCCATTCAGATCAATTAAAGCCCTTCACATTGCTAATTATCTTATGCAGCTTTTCTCTAGGGTAGGCATACCAAGAGAAATTCTGACGGACTGTGGAACAAACTTCCTATCCAAGTTGTTGCAGCAGGTTTATAAGCTGTTAGGGATAAAGGGACTAAAGACCACCGCTTATCACACCCAAATGGACGGGCTAGTGGAGAGATACAACCAGATTCTCAAAACTATGCTGCGCAAGTTTGTCTCTGACACAAGTGCTGACATGGATCAATGGCTGCCTTCTGTTTGCCTACTGGAAGGTCCCGCAGGTTTCCACTGGCTTCTCGTCTTTTGAACTTTTCTACGACCGCCAAGCGAGAAGACCACTGGATCTGCTGAAGGACTGCTGGGAGGACCCCAAAGCAGAGGGTGAAAACATCGCAGCCTACCTACGTCATCAACATGAGAGAGAGATTGGTATCATTGGTGCAAGACAACATGATAGCAACACAAAAACCTCAAAAGACATGGTATGATCAGAAGGCCAGGTCAGAAAGTAATATTATTGCTTCCCACTAGTGATAACAAGCTGCTGACGAAATGGCATGCACCATACGAGATCATCAGACAAGTAAGGTAAGTCACGTATGAACTGAATATGCCAGAAAGAGCCAAAAAATATCAGACATTTCATGTGAACCTGTTGAAAGAATTCCACAGCCGACAAGAGCCCGTCCATCAGTTACTGGTGCGTTCAGTTAGGGATGAGGAGGTGACAGAGAAGTTCTTTTCAACTAACACTCCAGGTTTTGCTTCAGTTGACCTTTCTCATTTTTCTCATTCTGAGCAGGCTGATATAAAACCACTCCTGGATCCAAAGCTCTTTCGAGAAGCACCAAGCTTCACGTCACTAGTTCAACACAAGATGTGGGTGAAGGAGAATATACCCGTTCGTCAAAAGAGCCACAGGATTCTAGAGCGGTTGGTGCCAGTGCTGAAGAAATAAATAAAATTGGATGTTGGATCTGGAAAACATTGAGGTGTCAAGTAGTGAACCCGATTGTTTTGGTACCAAAGAAAAATGACACCCTGAGATTCTGTATTGATTTCAGATACTACCCAATGCCCAGGGGTAGGGCATTGAGTAGCTCTCCTCCTGTTGGGGAGAGCTGGATCAGCAAGCTACATTACGACACTGGATCTGTGTAAGGGATACTGGCAAGTGGCTTTGGCACCAGAAGCAAAAGAGCGGACAGCCTTCAAAACTCCTTTTGGTATGTACCAATTTAAAGTCGTGCCATTTGGGCTTCAAGGTGCACCAGCAACATTCCAACAATTAATGGATACACTCTACAAATGGATACCCTGTTACACTCCAACACCACCTTGAAGGAGTGCAGCTCTATCCCCACAACATTACCTACCTTGTGAATCAGTTTGAGTCTGATGGCATCTGCAACCCTCAGCCTGCTGCCCCAGCAGCAACAACATAGAGGATGGCACTGGCCACAACAGACTCAAAATCTCACAACAGAATAGAAAACCCTGAGCATTGTCCGACAAATGTTAAAGGTCCTTAGCTGCCTCAGAAAATAGAGATGATTCTGGCCCTTCCAGTAGAGCAGGCGTGTCCAACTCCAGGCCTCAAGGGCTGGTGTCCTGCAAGTTTTAGATGTGTCCTTGATCCAACACAGCTGATTTAAATGGCTAAATTACCTCCCCAACATGTCTTAAAGTTCTCCAGAGGCCTGGTAATGAACTAAACATTTGATTCACGTGTGATGACCCAGGGTGAGATCTAAAACCTGCAGGTCTTGATGCATTCTCAGTAATCTGGGTAAGTAAATCTCCAAAGGTTGATTCTGTTCATCTGGACATAACGTTTTCAGTGGGAGAAACGTTTCATCACTCATCCAAGTGACTTAACTGTTTATCACTGAATGGACATGAAAGGTACCTCTCCAGCTCCCCTGCTTCTGGCTTTCCTGACCCCATGGATCCATCATCTTAGTCGGTTAGGCTGCTGTTTGTGCTGGCCTCATCCAGCTCTGTGTCTAGGTGATGTCTGATGAAGTGGAGACCTGTGGAAAGATGTATGGTTTTCAAAAGAATTAGGTCTGGTCATTATAGTGCTGTATACACTGCCAAGCTGCGGATGTTTGTTTGGAGCTAGCCTCCAAAAGCTGGCCATACACTGTGCGATTTTTGGCCCATTTTGAGCCGACTTTTCAGTCGCGCAACCATTTTCGGGATCGGCCCGAGTTCTGCCTTAATTGCGTGTCGTGCATCGTGTAGTATACATGGGGTAACGAAAAGCAGTTAACACCTCACGACCAGCTCCCAATCATCAATCGTGTGGTCGCATGATAATCAAACCAAATCCTGTCGCCCCTCAACGCAGCCTCTCACACTGCGCACGCACAAACACAGAAATGAAAGCGAAAAGGTGGAGCAGCACAGCGTGTGATCTGGACACAAGAGATTGAGGCCGAACTTGTACTTATCTGAGTATGTAAGCGTAGAGCTGCCAGCCAGGCAAAAGAAAAATAGAGCTATATCACGTTATAACGTGAAGAGTTTATTGTTCTAACAATATACTTTTCATGTTCGTACAATATAATATTTGTATTGTACGAATGTAATAATTATGTATATTGTAATAACGTGATATTATATTGTTCAAACATGAAAGGTATACTGTAACAACATGATAGTATATTGTACAAACATTAAAAGTATATTGTTAGAACAAGAAACTTTTCACGTTATAACGTGATATAGCTCTATTTTTCTTTTGTCTGGCTGGCAGCTCTACGCTTCCGTATCCGGGGCTTTTCAATGTGGCCTCACAAATTATTACGACTACAACAACCATGAAAAGAGTTGGATGGACATTGCTACTCAATTACAGCTGCCTGGTCAATGTTTTTTTTATTAGTAATTTAGCAAAGTTTATGGTGGTGGTTTGTGTGTCTGTGTGAGTGAGTGAAAGACACAAAGAGGGAGAGCGAGAGACAGATTTTGTATGATAAGCGGCATCTTATGAATGCACAGTTTGAGCACTCAGGTCGCATCAGACCATTGGGCCGTATTGTGTGAGACCCTGCATCGTGACCTATGAACTTCTAACCCCTGCAATTCAATTGTACAGTTTGAGCAGGAGCTAAATAACGTGACTGAAAAAAATTGCAGTATTTGCCCAGCTTAATGCAGACTGTTTAAACTAAACAAGCTGCTGTTTCACATAATAAACCCTGTCACCCACAGTATTGCATTCTGTTTTAACAGTGAAAGCAGTAGAGACGAGCTGTTTACATGTGCGTTGAACTCTAGTGTCATTAACCAGGCTAGCTGTTAGCTTATAGCTCACGCTAGCTAACCAGCGAGCAGCTAAAAGGACAGCCGAAGCTGCACAAAACACCCAGAAACGTATCTCGCTACAACGTAGCGCTGAAAATATGACTCGCAGCTCGACACAGCTGCTGTAACATAAGACTGGCATCCAGCTAACCACAGCTAAAAAGATATTTAGAGAAAACTTACCGTTTCCTCAGGTTACAGGAGTTCAGTTGTTTCACGCTGAAAAGTTGGTTTGTTTTGGCTCTCACTGAAGACACTGACGCTGAAGACATAGCTGTTCTTTTGTACTGCTTTTAAGTGAAACATTCTTAGTATATGAGACCAAGGGTGTTCATCCTCTTCAGCTCTAACGTAGACAACTAGCTCTGCCATGTTTCTTCTTTCCGTGTGTCCGCTACTTTGAAACGCTTGGGCTGCTCTGCCCGCCACAGTTTCAAACTGGTCATGTGACTGCATCTGATTGGTAAAAAGGTTACCGGAAACTCCACTGGCGGCATGTTATCTAATGTGTTAAACAATTTTTTTTTTTTTTAAGTAACGAGTCGAATTTTGCAAATGTAGCGGAGTAAAAGTACCGTTTCTTCTTCACAAATGCACTCAAGTAAAAAGTATCGTGCAAAAAAGGTACTTTAAAAGTACTTTTTTTTTCAAAAACTTACTCAAGTAAATGTAACGGAGTACATGTAACTCGTTACTACCCACCTCTGGTCCAGATGAACAGAATCAACCTTTGGAGATAAAACCTGCAGGACACCAGCCCTTGAGGCCCAGAGTTGGACACCCCTGCTGTAGAGGGTAGTGGGGTTTTTAACCCAGTCCAGTTTATTGCCTATGTGTACTCCAAGGTATTTATAGTCCTCCACAATGTCCACATCAACCCTCTGGATTAAAACAGGGGTCACAGATTTCCTGGTCCTCCATAATCCACAATCAGTTTTTTGATCTTTTTGATTCTGTTAGCATGACGGGACAAAGGAGTCAACCACAGTCCGGTACTCTCACTCATCACCCTCACTGATGCATCCAACCACCGCAGAGTTATCAGAAAACTTCTGAAGATGGCAGGTCTCTGTGCAGTGGCTGAAGTCTGTGGTGTAGAGATTGACGAGGGAAGGAAAGAGAATGTTGTGCCCCTGTATTGCTGATCACCTTGTGGGACACAAAATGTTGAAGATACACATATTGTGGTCCTCCTGTCAGGCAATCAACTATCCAGGACGCAAGAGGCATTCACCTGCATCGCTGTCAGTTTATCACCAAGGAGTGTCAGCCTGATGGTATTGAATGCACTGGAGAAGTTGAAAACATGACAGTGCTTGCTGGCTGTTCCAGATAGGCATAGACACGATTGAGCAGGTAGATGATGGCGTCCAAGCTCCAAGGCAGGGCTGGCAAGCGAACTGAAGGGGATCCTGATGCGGCCTGACAATAGGAGGGCCGGTCAAGGATGAGTCTTTCCAGGGTCTTCATGATGTGTGTCAGTGCCACAGCCTGTAATCCGGGGGGCCACTGGGAAGTGGCGTCTTTGGTAGTTCCTCTGTTGTTGAATGGCTTGAATCCAGTTATGGCCTTCATGCCACTCCAAACCTCTCTCATGCGGTTCTGCCGGAGTTTCCACTCTAGCTTTTGTGGGAAATAAAAGCCTAAATGGCAATATATGAAGTATCATTAACACCAATAAAGTGTTATGTTTCAGTAGTATTACAGGGAGTGCAGAATTATTAGGCAACTTGTATTTTTGAGGAATAATTTTATTATTGAACAACAACCATGTTTTCAATGAACCCAAAAAACTCATTAATATCAAAGCTGAATGTTTTTGGAAGTAGTTTTTAGTTTGTTTTTAGTTTTAGCTATTTTAGGGGGATATCTGTGTGTGCAGGTGACTATTACTGTGCATAATTATTAGGCAACTTAACAAAAAACAAATATATACCCATTTCAATTATTTATTTTTACCAGTGACACCAATATAACATCTCCACATTCACAAATATACATTTCTGACATTCAAAAACAAAACAAAAACAAATCAGCGACCAATATAGCTACCTTTCTTTGCAAGGACACTCAAAAGTCTGCCATCCATGGATTCTGTCAGTGTTTTGATCTGTTCACCATCAACATTGCGTGCAGCACCAACCACAGCCTCCCAGACACTGTTCAGAGAGGTGTACTGTTTTCCCTCCTTGTAAATCTCACATTTGATGATGGACCACAGGTTCTCAATGGGGTTCAGATCAGGTGAACAAGGTGGCCATGTCATTAGTTTTTCTTCTTTTATACCCTTTCTTGCCAGCCACGCTGTGGAGTACTTGGACGCGTGTGATGGAGCATTGTCCTGCATGAAAACCATGTTTTTCTTGAAGGATGCAGCCTTCTTCCTGTACCACTGCTTGAAGAAGGTGTCTTCCAGAAACTGGCAGTAGGACTGGGAGTTGAGCTTGACTCCATCCTCAACCCGAAAAGGCCCCACAAGCTCATCTTTGATGATACCAGCCCAAACCAGTACTCCACCTCCACCTTGCTGGCGTCTGAGTCGACTGGAGCTCTTTGCCCTTTACCAATACAGCCACGGGCCCATCCATCTGGCCCATCAAGACTCACTCTCATTTCATCAGTCCATAAAACCTTAGAAAAACCAGTCTTGAGATATTTCTTGGCCCAGTCTTGACGTTTCAGCTTGTGTGTCTTGTTCAGTGGTGGTCGTCTTTCAGCCTTTCTTACCTTGGCCATGTCTCTGAGTATTGCACACCTTGTGCTTTTGGGCACTCCAGTGATGTTGCAGCTCTGAAATATGGCCAAACTGGTGGCAAGTGGCATCTTGGCAGCTGCACGCTTGACTTTTCTCAGTTCATGGGCAGTTATTTTGCGCCTTGGTTTTTCCACACGCGTCTTGCGACCCTGTTGACTATTTTGAATGAAACGCTTGATTGTTCGATGATCACGCTTCAGAAGCTTTGCAATTTTGAGACTGCTGCATCCCTCTGCAAGATATCTCACTATTTTTGACTTTTCTGAGCCTGTCAAGTCCTTCTTTTGACCCATTTTGCCAAAGGAAAGGAAGTTGCCTAATAATTATGCACACCTGATATAGGGGGTTGATGTCATTAGACCACACCCCTTCTCATTACAGAGATGCACATCATCTAATATGCTTAACTGGTAGTAGGCTTTCGAGCCTATAGAGCTTGGAGTAAGACAACATGCATGGAGAGGATGATGTGGACAAAATACTCATTTGCCTAATAATTCTGCACTCCCTGCATACCAAATGAAGTACTAATCTTAGGAAGAGAGTTTTGGTTGTGACTGTCTGTGTGTCTCCACAGTCAGAACGGGATGTACTCAGGATGTGCCACATATGATCATGGGTCTCTTAGTGAGAACAACAGGAAACACCTGGAGTGAAAGGCAGTTGAGATAGCTTCCTAAGTGCTGTAGAAGACTGCCAAAAAGGAATTGTATCTAACCGTCACTAACTGCAACTGACGCATGTTATGTTATCTGCTTACGAATGAAGGGGCGTGAACCCTGAAAAATAAAACAGTAGATTGAGGTGTTTTTCTTTGAGAGCGACACAGAGGGTGGTATTGTGTAATTCTCCCATACATGTATGATAATAAATAATTGTTGATTGACTGGACCTGCTCTGAGTATTGGTTGCTTGTTCTCAGCCCAACATCAAAGAATTCAGGACACTTTCTATTGTAATCATCCTTAGCCTCTATGATCTTGCCCTTCAGTAATGCCTGAACCATTCTCACCTCCCCTCTATTGCTGGCTCTGAAGGCCTTCTTTCTGTCATTGAGGAGGGATGTCCTTAGTGAACCACGGCTTGATATTTGGGTAACAATGGACAGTCTGAGCTGGGACAATCAAGTTGAAGATCACTTAGTTAGTAATACACTCTATAAGCCTCACAGTGAGGTTCACAAAGTGTCTCCCAATCCGTCACCTCAAAACAGCCCCATAGTTCCAATAAGGCCGCCTCCAATTTTATGTCACTTTGAGTGAAAATTTTAATTGAAAAAGTTTCTTTCGTGTGGACTAGTTTGAATGTTGCTGCTGCCTCTAAACATGTCATGAATTATTACGACTGTGTGCTGCTCAGTAACAAATACTATTTATTATTTACTGTTACTTATGCTGATACTTAGTTGGGGCTAGTGTGTTATTATTTTTCTTGTTTTTTTCAGCATCTTTTCTCTCTCTATCCCTCTTGTCCTCTATTTTTCTTTCCCCCTCGTTCTGTTAGCTCTTCCCAACTTCCCTTTCTTTCTTCTTTCTCTTTCCCGACCCCCGGTCTTGTCCGTGCTGATTGTAATAACTTAAAATAAAAATAAAAAATCCTAATAAAAACTATGACAATCAAGTGGACCAAAAAAACCCAACAAAAAACACTTTTTTAATAATTAAAAAAAAAAGTATATACTTATAAATATATTTTACATTATAGAAAACAATACAATTTGAAAAAACTAAAACTAAGTAAAATAATGGCAAAAAGATCTAGTTAACATTTAAGAGTAAAATTCACTTAGAAATTCAATGAGAGCAATATTTCTGTCTATGACAAAATAAAAAACGTAATTATTTAAATAATTATAAATTGTAATCTAAATACAATTAAATAAACTGTACTTAATATTTCTTCGTAATTGTTAAGTGTAAAGTAGTTTCTTTTTCTTGATAATAATAAGTGTGTAGTACCTGAAATTTCTCAAGAAAATGTAATCAAGAAATGTGTGTGCAAATTGTTACGAATTTTTTTTTTAACCCTGGAGAACCCATGGGGTCAAATTTGACCCCATGGTTTCCCTAGAAAACCAATGGGGTCGGCTCTGACCCCATGGGTTCTCCAGGGTTAATGTAGCAATACAATAGCCATTGCCTATTGCCGTGTTGAATTCTCCACAAATAACCAGCTTCAATCACGGCTGTAGTTGTTTAACTGAAGTTATTGCCTTGCAGAAAGGATTGTAAAATGATTCTTTAGTCAAACGTGCATATTCTTCAGTGGAACTACAGCAGGAGACTATTGTCAGCTTAATCCCATGAACAGAAGCTCGAGGCAACATGATTCTTCCTTCCAAGGTCCAATGATCTGACATGGGGTGCCAACACTATTGCTACCCAAACAAACAACTGTGCTCACTGAATACCTCAGGCAGCAAAAACCCAAGAACAAGGAAGAACCATCATGGAAGGACAGGCCCCTGCACTGTATGTACCACTAGCAGATAGAGGAAGTGGCTGACAGCCAGAAGTCCTACAAGTGACTGGACAACGCTGGACTGAAAGACCGCACAGAGGCACTAATCATGCCTGCACAGGAACAAGCTCTCAGCACAAGATCCATAGAGGCTTCGGTCTATGGGGTAAAGATGCCCCTGTGACAATCCAGCACATAACAGCAGGGTGTAAGATGCTAAGGCCGCATATTGTGATGTCCAGTGCCCACCCCGAAAGAAGCAGTAGGGAGGTCCCAGACAGAGCCCCCATGACCAAAAGGCAAGAGCGCCAGAAAAATCAGGCAATGGACAGTCAACCCCACCTGATGCTGTTTATCCTGGCACAAGCCAAGGAGAGGGCCCCAGGCACCTGGGAGAGATCTGCTGCCACTTACAGGTGGTAAAATACATTTTTAGCTTTAACTAGCTTAACTAAAAATGTATTAGTAGATTTATACTTATTTTTTTCTCCACAAAAGTAATTTAATTTCTTCAGTTAATTACCCAGATGGAATAAAGCCTTAAGGCAAAGGACCCCAACACTAGCATCATGTAATAAGGATAAAAAGTTGTAGTCATCAGGCATTTTTATCTAATGACAGAAATTTCACACCATGTATATGCAGAACCTCAGCATCTCGACAACATTTTTGTTCCACATCATTAATCTGCAGTAGCTTCCTTAGTGAGAAAAACAAAATGGAATTAATTAGGGAGATGCAGGAAACCAAGTTGAGGAATTAATAAAACTTCATTCCTCGTTAATGGACACCAAACAAATGATGCCATTATTCTTTAAAAGGCAGGCTGGCTCAGTGCACTGGCTGCTCATTTCTGTCTCAATTACAATGCAGAGAGAGCACCATTTTCTACCTTTCTGAAATTAGGTTTCAATGAGAAAATTTAATTAGGAATTACAGCTCAGTGAAAACAGCAATTGAAAACAAAGCCTCTCATTTTCCCTTTGCAACTTTTCCATATAAATTCAGATTTGTTTAGAAAACGGATTTTTTTCTTTTCTTTTCACGAGCAAACTGGAACATGACAGCCTGGCATTATGGCATTATTAAGTGTGGAAGTGCTCATGGGAGGACTCCATTCAACTTACCTGATATCTGCCAATCTAGACAATTCAATAGGAGCATCAGTGATCTATTTCTGCTGTTATTATTTGATTCCTGAGAGCAGCACATGCTTACATCCAGCAGATGTAACTAATGAAATGCACTTTAGCCTGAGGATGAAGATAATGCTCTCCCTGTGTGATTGTAACCATATGTCATCTACAAACACAACAGGGGCCAAACCCATTTGGTCACAGCACAGGCATGTTGCCGCTGTCCCCAAGGGCTGATTTCCCTGTTAGTTAGCCACATGCATTGCATTTCTTCCTGTAAACAGGTTTAGTCTGGAAAAGCAGTGGAGGCACAAGTGTTGGAGGGGTTAGCGGGGGTCAAGCAGCAGTGGAAGGAATCAATATGTGATGAGTCAGAGGGAGTAGAGAGCTTTCTTACCTGAGGATAGTAAGACCTTCCCTCTAATCTACTCAGGAAGAAAATTGCAGAGCTCAATTTAAGACCTAACCCATGAAATTAACACCTCCAGCTTTCTTTTCTAGTACCAAGAATAATTTCACAGAATGGGCAGGTTGTTTGAAACTTTTCAAAGTGAGAGAGACCCTGACTTTATTTTGAGATTCACCTTATGTGCCTTCTTTTCCACAAGGGGGCTGAATGTGGCAGAAATGTAGTCGGCAGAGTGTTCAGATAAAATTGTTCAGACAGAAAAATGTAGAGCAAGAGAATATAGGAGTGACGCTTTGCTGTTTGCATAGATGATGATGTTCAGCAAAATATATTCAATTGGAATTATAATTTTTGTAATTGAAAATCTTCCACTTACACATTTGGTGTATAATATATGTAACAAAACAACTAGAAATGCCTTTTTTAACCCCTACAAGCCCTTTCCGTGCAGATAATCAGGTTTTTGGCTAAGTCTGTACAGGTGTTTGTGCAGTTATTCTTGTTCCTCAGACAGACAACGGAATCACCATAAGAATAATTGGAAATTGTTGGGATAGTTGGGATCTGACATTTTTGTCTTTCTAAAGATTCTTTAGGGTTTAAAGGCAGTATAGGGGGTAGTAGAGGAGGTCTTGATTCAGCGAGGAAGGTGCAAAAGGATGGGCAAGCAGGTGACAATGAAATGGCTCTGAAGAGCAGTGCCAATGACCACCAGGTGAGTAATCATCTCAAGTGACAGAAACGGCATCCATCTGAGGTGGGTGAGTGCACATAGAGGTAGAGGCTGAGGCTGGCTGAGTTAAAACTGGAGACAAGGAAAAGAGATGTTGTCACACACGGAGCAAATTATTAACAGAACTGGTCTGTTTATCACACTGGTTAAGCTGATAATCGGGCAAACACTGGACAGTCACACTGGTTCTATTGAACAGCAGTTGATTGCAGTGTTGATTTGCAGGTAGGTAATCTGTGGAGGAGGAGAGACTGAGACTCCAGCTCCACCCCGGTGGATCCCTTATGTGTCAGAAGTATTGGAACAATTGAGATGCATTTTCTCAAAACACAGTGCCTCTGTGCTTTCAAACCCCAAAACACAAAATTGGTCCACCCTTAGGATTGGGTCCCCCGGCACAAACAGAGTAATATAGTCTACGGTGGTAAGTGCCAGGAGGATTGCCATGATTTATACATTGGGGATACCAAACAACCTCTGGCTAAGCAGATGGCACCACACAGAAGAGCTACCTTGTCTCTGCAGTCTATTTACACCTACAGGCCAGTGGACACTCTTTCAATGATGAGGATGTAACATCCTGGACAGGGAGGAACGCTGGTTTGAGCGCAGAGTCAAGGAGGCCATTTACGTGAAAAGGGAAATCTCTAAATCAAGGAGGGGGCCTAAGGATCCATCTGTCACCATCTTATAATGCTGTGATTGCAGCCATTCCCCAAGTCTCTGTGAATGGGACTCATGGACATTGATCAGTGGTCTTTGATCAATGAGCTTTGATCAGTGGTTGTTGATCAATGGTCATGAGAATTTGCATATTAATGATCAAGCAACTGACCTCTCAGCCCAATGTTCCTTCAGTGGTGCTAGTTTCAGTCATTATGCAAGTGTACTGTTTATAAGACTGGGGAAACCTGCAGTCAGCTGAAATTGAAGAACTCACCAGTGTTGCCAACTTAGAGACTTTGTCACTATATTTAGCGAGTTTTCAGACCCCCTTAGCGACTTTTTTTCTAAAAAGCAACTAGTGACAAATCTGGCAACTTTTGCGGGTGTTATTAGGAAGACATAGGATGACTTTTTGATGTGAAAGCACGTATCGCTCTTACTCTCAACAACCAGTGGGTACTGCCATGGGCACCTCGCCCGTGCCAAAGTGCTCACAGGCGGCGGATCATCCTCACACAGCAGTCGCCCCCAGCTGCTGTCAGAGCAGGAGATGTTCACCCCTACACGTCCAAACTGCAAATGACTCGTGAATGAGCAAACCTGCTGCTCCCGCCCTGACTGTAATACAGTCAGTTCTTCTTATATCCTAAGTTTTTAAGGATCACAAGGTTTAAAACTACTTAAAAACACACACACTTTGTGTGTCTATGTGTGTGAGTACTTCTTTTGGGTCACTTCTGCCGGCACAAAGCCCAGATAAAGGAGGAAGGTTGGAATTATCAGAATCAGAATCAGAATACTTTATTCATCCCGAGGGAAATTAGGGGTTACAGCAGGCAGCACGCTAATGGCGCATGCGCACTCACAAAGGAACCTTCTGACCAACTTTACACAAACATCACATTGGGCAGACATGTCAGAAGGTAGGCTGATAGGAAAAAAACAACGAAAATACACTACATGAGGTAAGAGGAGGAGAAAAAAAAACTCCACTCAGACTGAGCTCCTAGTGGGAGAACAGTTTGATAAAAGAAAAAACACCTCAGCACAAAAGCACATGACTATCAATACACCATAGAAACACGAGACAAGCAACAGGGGCGGGTAAAGGGTAAGAGAGAGCCGGTGTAGACAGCGCATCCGGTCCTGCAGCATCTGTGCTGGTCCAGTTGACTGCTATCATCCCCGGTAGGGCACAAGCATCGAAGGCGTTGGAAAGGGAGGGGGATGAGTGAGTGCTTATCAGTGTAAGTGTGTGTGTGTGCGTGTCCATAGTTTAGCTGAGACAGTGTCCTTCGGCCTATCAGGCTAAGTAAACAGTCCTCCAGCCAATCCAGGTGTCCTTCATGGGGCGGGAAGAATAGTCATCACACAGTCGTTATCAGGGAGTTGTTTTGGTGGGCTCCAGCCTTGGGCCTGCAGCTGGGGCCGTGGTGTCCAAATGTTGAATATTGTTGATTTCTCCTTTGTGAGCAGCTCGAATTCTAGCACTCCGAGGCTGGTCTCTCGATCTCCCGTTGAAGAGCTGCGAGCCTCCCCATGATGGTATCAAACTTCTGTTCCGTGGTGTTGTCAGTCTTTTGATTCTGAGACCTCACAACTGCAGTGATCCGTTCCGCGATGTTTTCCAACTGTCGCTCAAGGGTCTCATTTTGAGCAGGCCTCTCTCTGATTAAAAAAAAACAAATTGCTAAAATAATTTAATTTGTAGTTCTAAATACATTCTAAATGCATTTAGGGTGTTTTTTACTCACTTTATGTGTCTTCCACGATGTTATTTCTCTCCCCTATAACATAGGTTACAATTACATAAGCATGGCCAATTATGCAAATTAGGTGATGACATCATTTAGCGACTTCTAGCGACCTTTAGGACAACCAATGGTGATTTTCCTTACTGAGGAGTTGGCAACACTGGAACTCACTTGGATGAGTGACGAAACATTTCTTCCACTGCAAACAGATCCAGATCCAGGTCCAGATGAACACAATCAAACTTTAGGGACTTGGATTAAAGGAATTGAAACCAGTGTTGCTTTATGAGTTTGTCTTTACTTTATAAATATATAAACCATGTCTATATATAAATATATAAACCATGTCTATAGACATGGTACACCATTAGCTCTAGCTGTTTATCGTTAGATTCATGGCTATCGCTACCAATGAATAGACACTAATGACACATAATGGGAATTAACATTCCCACATTCTCATCAAGCCTGTAGACTTAATTTTAGACACAGCTCAAGTTATTTAGTATCTTACTTACCTGTAAATATATAGACATAGTTCACCATTACACATTTGTACAGTCTCACACAGCTCTTGTTAGGCGCACTGCATTATGGTGAGTGGCTGGGCTTGTTAACTCCCACTAGAGCTGCTCATTTCAGAAGATACTCCCTCTTGTGGTGTAGCAGAGGAATAACCACCCTTCCAGCACTATGTATTATTGGAGACTGGGGCACACATTATTTTACAACAACCAAAGAAAATGAACAATCAGAACATTTTAACCAAATATGTTCTGCCTTTTATAACTTAAATCGGATATTATAGTTGTAAGCTGCCCTAGAGCTCCCTCTAGTGGCTGCTTTGGGTTCGGTTACTTTGGGAAAGGAAAAAATAAGAACGTGAAGAAGAAATAAAAGATGGCGGAAAGTGATACCGTAATGTTATCGTTCTAAGCTGATACGGACCTTAAAATATTGTTGCCTTGGACAAGATATGTCTGTAAGTATGAGTGTCGATAAAATAATTATTATCTTTTGTTTTGTGTAAAAATGGTACGATAATTTGTACATTTGAAAGTTTTATCTTGTTAGCTTGCAGTAAGAGTGTAACAAGCTAGTTTACAATGTTAGTTAGCTAATACAGTATTTTGTACTTTCAGTTTTACGATGGTCAAAGAGAAGGCAATGGTCAGAGGCCATTCTTCAATAAATCAGCGCAAAAAGGAAAATAAGTCTGGTTATTGGAGCATCGTTATCTCGCTGTCTAGCTGGTGAATCTAAGAGACTCAGGGCGCGGACAGCACAGTAAAAAGACATTAGCGCAGCGGGCACAACCACGAGGAGCTATTTTCAGCACATCAGTTATGAGTCTACGGTCAGGAAAGCAATATCAACTGGATCTTCCAGAAGAGGAAGAAACACCAGACCAAAGAGAAACAAAACAAGTGCACAACGCAGAGGATATGGAGAACAAGGATAATGCAAGCAATGCAGACACACAGGCGGAGTCTAGACGCTCGCGTACATCCAAGCGTTCATCCACAAGTTCTGCAGCACTTAAAGCACGAGCAAAAGCAGAGGCTGCACGTGCACAGCTGGCGTATTCAGAAAGAGAAGCAGCTATAATGAAACAAAAAACTGAACTTGAGGCTAATTTACATGTTTTGAGCTGTCAAAAGGCTGTTGCAGTTGCAGAAGCAGAGGTTGCAGTTTATGAAGAAGAGGAGGAGGGACTCTCAAAAAGTGAACTGCGCTATCCATTGGTGGGACCACCCGCCAGTCCAAAGCAACGCACAGCAGAGTATGTACAAAAACACTCAGATATTTGCCTTGAAGGATTCAAATTAAAAGTAGATCTACTTGCCTGTCACAAAGCTGCATGTGAACAATGCGAAATGGCTATGAATGCAGATATAGACAAAGACGGCTCACACAGTGCTCAAAAGGCTAATGTTAAAGTGGAACTCCAAACACAACAGAGAGAGAGACTGGATTCCCCCAAAACTTATCCGTACAACACTCTTCAAACATCAACAGAGACACAGGGTGTCCAGGATATTACAAGGTACCTGACACGTAGGGAAATGTTAAGTACTGGACTTTTGCAGTTTGATGACCACCCAGAAAACTACTGGTCTTGGAAGGCATCATTTCAAAGTGCTATTAAAGACTTACACGTTACAGCTCAAGAGGAGCTAGATTTAATGGTCAAATGGCTTGGAGTTGAGTCTGGTCACCAGGCCAAAAGAATCCGATCAGTCCATGTCTTTAATCCAGCTGCAGCTCTCAACCTTGTGTGGCAAAGACTCGAGGAATGTTATGGATCTCCAGAAGTGGTAGAAAATGCACTGTTAAAAAAGATTGAACAGTTTCCCAAACTAAACAACAGAGACAACACAAAGTTAAGAGAGCTGGGTGACGTTCTGCAGGAAATAGAATGTGCAAAAGATGGAGGATATCTACCAGGCCTCTCATATTTGGACACAGCTCGCGGAGTCAACCCCATTGTGGAAAAGTTACCATAAGGACTGCAGGAAAAATGGATTGCAACAGGAGCAAAGTACAAAGAAGAACATAAAGTTGTTTTCCCCCCTTTCAGTGTCTTTTCAAAGTTTGTAAGACAACAAGCCAAAATAAGAAACGACCCAAGCTTTGTCATCACACCTCCTGCCGACACAAGCTTCAAGAAGGAGAAAAGCTTCAGAGGCAGTAACAGGCAAGTGATTAGTGTACACAAAACGGACATTCCTACAGACACTAGTTCACCTCAAAATAGTTACAGCAAGCCTATAGAAAGCCCTGACAAGGTATGCCCAATACATAAGAAGCCTCACCCGCTTAAAAGGTGCAAGAGTTTTAGAGCAAAGCCCATAGATGAGCGCAAGTCATTTTTAAAAGAGAACAGAATCTGTTTTAAATGCTGTGGCTCTACTCAACATTTAGCAAGGAACTGAAGGGCTCAAATAAAATGCATGGACTGTGGTAGCGACAGGCATTTAGCAGTGCTACATCCAGGTCCACCCCCTGCTCCAGCTGAGAGCTCTGGAGCTGATAAAGATGATGGCGGGGAGACACAGGATAATGCAAATGCCTCAGTTGTTTCCAAATGCACAGAAGTCTGTGGTGATGAAGATAGCCCACATTCATGCTCAAAAATAAGTCCTGTATTAGTCTATCCAGAAGGCGAAAAAGAACAGGCTAGAAAGATGTATGCAGTTCTTGATGAACAAAGTAACAAGTCACTAGCTAAATCTCAGTTTTTTGAGCTCTTTAATATTAAGACACGCTCAGGACTGTCAGATAATGTTGGCAGAACAGCAGTAAACTTCATGATTGAGTCAATGGATGGTAAAGTAAAGCTCCCACTCCCAAACCTGATTGAATGTGACATGATTCCAGACAACAGGAGAGAGATTCCTTCTCCACAAGTGGCCATGAAGTTCTCACACTTACAGAAGATAGCTGAAAAAGTTCCTCCTGTAGAAGAACAAGTACCTATTCTGTTGATTTTGGGAAGAGACATTATACAGGTACACAAAGTCAGAGAGAGAATCAATGGGCCACACAATACACCTTATGCGCAGCGTTTGGATCTAGGCTGGGTTATAGTTGGAGAAGCCTGCATGGGGAAGACGCATAAGCCCCCTAGTGTGAGTGTTCTCAAAACACATATTCTTCAGAATGGCCGTGCTTCTTACCTCTGCCCATGTCCTAACACGTTTCAAATCAAAGACCAGTTAAACACCACACCTAACCCCAAAAAGGACAGGGGAAACACAAACACCAATCAACTGGGGGAAACTGTTTTTGACAGGACAAAAGATGATGACAAACCAGCACTGTCAGTAGAGGACAAAGACTTCATTGACATCATGGAGAAGGAGGTGTATCAAAATGAATGTAACAGCTGGGTGGCGCCTTTGCCATTCCGCTCTCCAAGACCAGAGCTTCCGAGTAACAGAGAGCAAACATTCAAGCGCCTCCAATTACTCAGAAAGACATTGGACCGGAACCCTGAAATGAAAAGACAATATATCATTGTCCACGACAATGATCTGTTATTGTATATTTTACAAATGTTTGTATGGGATATTGTATTTGTTTTAAATGTTATATACCTATGTGGTATGTGACTTTTGTTGCTATGATGCCAGGTCTCTCTTGGAAATGAGATTTTTAATCTCAATGAGATTTTTTACCTGGATAAATAAAGGATTAATAATAAATATCGAATTCATTCAAAACATGCTGGACAATGACCATGCAGAAGTCGCTCCACCTTTGGACTCAAACAAAGAACACTGGTACTTGCCATCCTTCGGTGTGTACCACCCACAAAAACCTAATCAGCTGAGAGTAGTCTTTGACTCAAGTGCAGAATTTGAAGGACAGTCCCTTAACAAAGTCTTATTAAGTGGACCTGACCTAAATAACACACTACTAGGTGTCCTTATCCGTTTTAGGAAAGAGCCTGTAGCATTTTCAGCTGATGTGCAACAAATGTTTTATTGTTTTGAAGTGAGAGAGGATCATAGGGATTTATCTGAGATTCCTTTGGTATGAAGACAATGATCCTGACCAAGGTATTTGTGACTATAGAATGAGGGTTCATGTTTTTGGGAATAGCCCTTCCCCAGCTGTGGCTATTTATTGTATGAGGCGTGCTGCAGTCGAGGGAGAAGAAGAGCACGGACATGATGCAAAGCAGTTTGTAATGAGACATTTTTATGTTGATGATGGTCTCGCATCCACAGCAACAGTGGAAGAAGCTGTTGAGACACTCACAAGCGCTCAAAAGATGCTGGCACAGTCAAACTTAAGGCTACATAAAATAGCCTCTAATGACCACAAAGTAGTGGAAGCATTTCCTGCTGCAGAGAGAGCCAAGGATCTAAAAGACTTGGATTTAGAGTTGGACGACATACCCCTGCAAAGGAGCTTGGGGGTACTGTGGAAACTTAAAAAGGACTGTTTTACCTTTCACGTCACCACTGAACAAAAGCCGTTCACCAGGAGAGGTGTCTTGGCCACTGTTAACCAGAGGTGGGACCAAGTCATTGTTTTGCAAGTCTCAAGTAAGTCTCAAGTCTTTATCCTCAAGTCTCAAGTCAAGTCTCAAGTAATGTCAGGCAAGTCAGAGTCGAGTCTCAAGTCACTGGTGTAAAAGTCCGAGTCAAGTCACAAGTCTGAAACTTTGAATTTCAAGTCCTTTCGAGTCTTTAAAAAAAAAAAAACGAAAAAATAATGTTGCAGTTATGCTAAATGTAAATGTTAGACCATGTAATTTTAAAATCTGTGTTTTTCTCAACACATGACAAAATAGTGAACTTAGAAAATATACACAAATTGTGAAATTGCACCTCTTTAAAATGCAGCTCAATTAAACCTAGCTCCAAGAATAATTTTCACCGACAGTTCTGAGATAAGCTGCATGTTATTCTTGGATGCGGTTGTAGGACCGGCTTTAAAATCGCATGACAAAAATATCATACACATTAAAAAAAACTGCATCACCAACGTAGCCTGGACAACATTTGCTAGTTAGATGAAGTCAGCTATCTCATTGTAGCATATTTATATGCATATTTATAATTATACGCTTCTTGGAGTGAGCGCATACACTCGTGAAGTTTAGTAACTTCAGGTCACTGCAACAAGCCCAGGTACAGTTTACCGACGGATGGGTACAGGACCTTGAAATGCACCGTGTAGAAAGTAAAGACCATCGTACGTATCATAAGTTTACCAGTCTCACAAATCGTCTTCATAAATACACATTCGTTAACAGTTTATTAATATAACCTTTGAGCTCAAGGGTAATTAATTAGTAGTGGAAATAATTTCTGGTACGCGTTACAGAAATGTAGCAGTGACAACAATATTGTATGCTGTAATCGTACTGGGCAATTAGTGATACAAAACAACTGTTTTATCCTGTGAATAAAAGTATATGTTTTTGTCAGTGTACCATAATAACAGAAGCGAAACGCAATATTGTGTCAGGACAATTCACTATTTATGCACAATAAATAAAGGAGCATAGCGCGACAATTTCTGTTCAGCGCCAGACTTGCTTGTAACCTATATCACCAATTATGTTATGAAAATGACGTATTAACTACTAAAAAACTCTGACCTTCGTGTAAATGCTTGGAGCAGACTAACCTGTGAGCTGGAGGGTTCTGGGACGTTATATTTGATCTTTGAATGGCTGCAATCCAGGCCATCTGTCGCCTCTTTGTTACTTCGGAAACATGGCTCGAACAATTTCTCTTCAACGACGTAATCCGATAACAACCGATCTCTTTACCCGTCGGCTTCCCGTGGCTGTCATGCGACCGGCTATTGCAGTTAATAATACAACAGCTTCTTGACATTTTTGTGTTTCTTTTTATCGCTGTGTGACTGATTTCAATTGAAAGCCTGCGTGCGCTAGTACCGCTTGCCACGAGTTCCCAGAATCCTTTGCGGTTCTACCCGTGAATGACGTCACATTTTCAATCTCTATATATGCATGTTAAATTTTATATTTGGGGTAAAATATCAAGTCTTTTCAAGTAAACCGGTTCAAGTCCAATTCAAGTCCCAAGTCATTGGTGTAAAAGTCCAAGTCAAGTCACAAGTCTTAGAACATTTTTTCAAGTCAAGTCTAAAGTCATAAAATTAATGACTCGAGTCTGACTCGAGTCCAAGTCATGTGACTCGAGTCCACACCTCTGCTGTTAACAGTCTGTATGACCCGCTGGGTTTCGTGTCACCCATCACAATGCAGGGAAAAGCTCTTCACCGTGAATTGACCTCAGAGCAAAAGGACTGGGATGAATCACTTCCTGCAGAAACAGAAGATGAATGGAGCAGATGGAGAAGCTCATTGAAGGATCTTGAGCGGCTTCAGATACCGAGGTGCTACCTCTCGTTCTCCCAGGCCATTGCTGTGAAAAAAACTGTGAATATTTTCAGATGCCTCCACCATGGCATAGGAGCAGTGGCATATCTGAGAGCTATTGATGGTGAAGGTCAGTGGCACACAGGTTTCATCATGGGCAAGTCCAAAGTAGCCCCAAGACCTGCACACACTGTTCCTAGATTGGAGTTATGTGCAGCAGTGTTAGCTGTAGAGATGTACGAACTCATTAGAGATGAGATTGACATTGAAGTAGACACTGTCAGATTTTTCACAGACAGTAAAATTGTGCTTGGTTACATACACAACAACACAAAGAGGTTCTACACTTACGTGGCTAACCGAGTGATTAGAATCAGAAAGACTACACATCCAGCACAGTGGTTTTACATAGCCACTAGTGACAATCCAACAGACACAGCCACTAGACCAATTGCAGCTTCTGCATTGGCTTCTACAAACTGGTTTAGTGGTCCTTCCTTTTTGACACAACATGACATAGAGAAGTCTCACTGGGATAGTTTCACACTGATCGATCCTGACACAGATGCAGAGATCAGACCTGATACAGTGGGGCAAAAAAGTATTTAGTCAGCCACCGATTGTGCAAGTTCCCCCACCTAAAATGATGACAGAGGTCAGTAATTTGCACCAGAGGTACACTTCAACTGTGAGAGACAGAATGTAAAAAAAAAAATCCATGAATCCACATGGTAGGATTTGTAAAGAATTTATTCGTAAATCAGGGTGGAAAATAAGTATTTGGTCAATAACAAAAATACAACTCAATACTTTGTAACATAACCTTTGTTGGCAATAAAAGAGGTCAAACGTTTACTATAGGTCTTTACCAGGTTTGCACACACAGTAGCTGGTATTTTGGCCCATTCCTCCATGCAGATCTTCTCGAGAGCAGTGATGTTTTGGGGCTGTCGCCGAGCAACACGGACTTTCAACTCCCGCCACAGATTTTCTATGGGGTTGAGGTCTGGAGACTGGCTAGGCCACTCCAGGACTTTCAAATGCTTCTTACGGAGCCACTCCTTTGTTGCCCGGGCGGTGTGTTTTGGATCATTGTCATGTTGGAAGACCCAGCCTCGTTTCATCTTCAAAGTTCTCACTGATGGAAGGAGGTTTTGGCTCAAAATCTCACGATACATGGCCCCATTCATTCTGTCCTTAACACGGATCAGTCGTCCTGTCCCCTTGGCAGAAAAACAGCCCCATAGCATGATGTTTCCACCCCCATGCTTCACAGTAGGTATGGTGTTCTTGGGATGCAACTCAGTATTCTTCTTCCTCCAAACACGACGAGTTGAGTTTATACCAAAAAGTTCTACTTTGGTTTCATCTGACCACATGACATTCTCCCAATCCTCTGCTGTATCATCCATGTGCTCTCTGGCAAACTTCAGACGGGCCTGGACATGCACTGGCTTCAGCAGCGGAACACGTCTGGCACTGCGGGATTTGATTCCCTGCCGTTGTAGTGTGTTACTGATGGTGACCTTTGTTACTTTGGTCCCAGCTCTCTGCAGGTCATTCACCAGGTCCCCCCGTGTGGTTCTGGGATCTTTGCTCACCGTTCTCATGATCATTGTGACCCCACGGGATGAGATCTTGCGTGGAGCCCCAGATCGTGGGAGATTATCAGTATTCTTGTATGTCTTCCATTTTCTGATGATTGCTCCCACAGTTGATTTTTTCACACCAAGCTGCTTGCCTATTGTAGATTCACTCTTCCCAGTCTGGTGCAGGTCTACAATACTTTTCCTGGTGTCCTTCGAGAGCTCTTTGGTCTTGGCCATGGCGGAGTTTGGAGTCTGACTGTTTGAGGCTGTGGACAGGTGTCTTTTATACAGATGATGAGTTCAAACAGGTGCCATTCATACAGGTAACGAGTGGGGGACAGAAAAGCTTCTTACAGAAGACGTTACAGGTCTGTGAGAGCCAGAGATTTTCCTTGTTTGAGGTGACCAAATACTTATTTGCCACCCTGATTTACGGATAAATTCTTTACAAATCCTACCATGTGAATTCATGGATTTTTTTTTCACATTCTGTCTCTCACAGTTGAAGTGTACCTCTGGTGCAAATTACTGACCTCTGTCATCATTTTAGGTGGGGGAACTTGCACAATCGGTGGCTGACTAAATACTTTTTTGCCCCACTGTAACAAGTTTTGTTACCAAAACCTCAGTAACACAGCTAGAGCCATGCCATTTTGAAAGATTCTCTCATTGGATGAGATTGTGTCGCACTATTGCATCACTAAAGCGTGTGGCAGCATCATTCAAGAAAACAAACACAGAAGGTAAAGGCTGGAAGTGTTTCAGTGAAACTAACACCGCAGATGAAGCGTCTAAAGCAGCAAAGTTCATCATTCACACAGTACAAAGTGAAACGTTCAAAGAAGAGTACAGATGCATAAAAGAAAATCTGCCACTTCCAAAACAAAGCTGTCTTCAAAGGTTAAATCCAGTTATTGATGAAGATGGGCTCCTCAGACTAGGAGGTCGATTGGCACCTGCTAACCTAACAAAAGATGAGAAACATCCACTCATTATCCCAAATGCTCATCATATAGCCATCCTTCTTATTAGATACTATCATGAGAAGGTAGCGCATCAGGAGCGTCACCTAACAGAAGGAGCGCTCAGAGGTGCTGGATTTTGGATTATTGGCAGTAAACGGCTCGCCTCTTCTGTTATTTACAAGTGTGTACTTTGTCGAAAGCTTCGAGGACGACTTCAGACCCAAAATATGGCAGATTTACCTGTGGACAGGCTGACACCAATGCCACCGTTCACTAGTGTAGGATTGGATGTCTTTGGACCCTGGACGGTCACCACACGTCGTACCAGAGGAGGAAGTGCAGACAGTAAACGCTGGGCTGTGCTTTTCACCTGCATGTCCACGAGAGCTGTGCACATTGAGCTCATTGAAACAATGTTAACATCCAGCTCCATCAATGCGCTGAGGAGATTTTTCTGCATCCGTGGACCTGCTCAAATACTCAGATCTGATAGAGGTACAAATTTTGTTGGAGCATGCAATGAGTTGCAAATTGATCACAAGGACACAGAACTAAACTCATACCTGCAAGAGAAAGGATGCACATGGCTGTTTAATCCCCCACACTCATCGCACATGGGTGGATCGTGGGAGAGACTTATTGGAGTAGCAAGGCGCATCCTAGATGGTATTCTGTTGAAAGCCGTACATGTCCAACTAACGCATGAAGTGTTAAGTACATTCATGGCAGAAGTAATGGCAATAATGAATGCAAGACCACTTGTACCAGTCTCAACAGATCCAGACAAACCAAACCTTCTCACTCCAGCAATGCTCCTTACACAAAAGGTCAATGCATTATCTGCACCAACAGGAAGCTTTGGACCGCCAGACCTCTACTCAAAGCAATGGAAGCAAGTACAGTGTTTGGCAGACTCTTTTTGGAAACAGTGGAAAAGTGAATATCTTTCAACACTACAGCAAAGGAGAAAATGGACTGATGATAAAACAAACATAAAAGTTGGTGATGTTGTGTTATTGAAAGATGCTCTCGCACACAGAAATGACTGGTCCATGGGAAAGGTTGTAAGAACATTTGAGAGCAAGGACAATAAGGTTCGAAAAGCAGAAGTAAAGACTGTGAAAGATGGAAATGAAAAAGTGTTTTTGAGACCCATCGCTGATATGGTTTTGCTTTTATCAAGTGATAAATAAGTGTTTGAAATAGCCCTAAACTGTTCAAAATGTTTATTAGAAAAGTTTGTTCTAGTGGCACAATTATATTGTACCAGGCGGGGACTGTTCTGCCTTTTATAACTTAAATCGGATATTATAGTTGTAAGCTGCTCTAGAGCTCCCTCTAGTGGCTGCTTTGGGTTCGGTTACTTTGGGAAAGGAAAAAATGAGAACGTGAAGAAGAAATAAAAGATGGCGGAAAGTGATACCGTAATGTTATCGTTCTAAGCTGATACGGACCTTAAAATGTTGTTGCCTTGGACAAGATATGTCTGTAAGTGTCACAGCTGGCGGAGGGAGCCGTGTGGTGTGGAGGAAAAGGAGGACCCAAGATGCAGCGAACTGATGACAGAGTGATGTTTATTTACAAGGTGGTGGTGGTGGCAAAAACAGGCAACTCAACATGAGCAATTACAAACCTAAACTGGGAGAAACTAAAGACAAACCTGAGACCATACAAAAGGGGTGCGGGGCAGAGAGACGCAGAGACAGGAACGAAACACCATAGAATGCAGAGCTACACGGAGGAACGCAGTGATACATGGATGAACGCAGACGAGCCGACGAGGAGCACAGGCAGACACCAACTATAAATACACACACCAGGTAATGAGGAAATGGCACACAGGAGGGGACACAGCTGGAACTTAATGGGCATAACGAGACACAGACCTACAAAGTAAAACAGGAAATCTAGAACCCGAACCGGACACAAGGGGGGAGGACACAGAATAACTAGAACAGAGGGAAATAGTCACAAAACACAAAACGCTTGGTCAACGACCCAGGACCATGACAGTACCCCCCCTCCAAGGGCTGGCTCCAGACAGCCCAAAACAAAAACAGACGACCAACCCAGGGCGGGCGGCGGGGGCCCAGGACGGAGGGACCAACACCAAACAAAACAAGCTCCAGCGGACCGAGGGAATTGTCCAAAACAAAAAACACACATGCTGGAGTACCAGGACAAAACACAGTTCAGGAGGCCGGCCCAGAGGCTCACAGCTCAGAAGTCCAGGACAGTTTATCTTCTGAGGCCGGCCACGTCGGCGACACAGCTCCGAAAGCCGACCGAGTGGAAGGCAGCGGTGGAGGAGCGGAGGCAGTTCAGGGGGCCGACCGTGCACACGGCAGCGGCGGCGACGAGGAAACCGTTCAGGCGGCCGACCGTGCGGACAGCAACGGCGGTGACAAGGAAACAGTTCAGGCGGCCGACCGTGCGGACAGCAACGGCGGCGTCTAGGAGGTCGTCCATAGTGACGATGACGCTCCACCAGCAGCCTGGCAGATGACCGCCGATGTCGAGGCGGCAGTTTGGGACCCGAAGGTGGCGTGGCCGTCGCAGCACCAGACGAGACCGAAGCAGAGGCTGGACCAGACGAGGCAGCTGATGAGGATGCTGAAGCAGAGGCCGGACCAGGCGAAGCTGAAGCAGAAGCCGGACCAGGCGATGCTGACGAGGATGCTGGAGCCGGGCCAGGCGATGCTGAAGACACGAAGGCTGGAGCCGGACCAGGCGAGGATGAAGCAGAAGCAGAGGCTGGACCAGACGAGACTGAAGCAGAAGCAGAGGCTGGACCAGACGAGACTGAAGCAGAAGCAGAGGCTGGGCCAGGCGTGGGTGAAGCAGAGGCTGAAGCCGGGCCAGGCGTGGGTGAAGCAGTGGCTGGACCAGGCGACGGCATGGGTGAAGACACAGAGGCCGCAGCTGGCGAGGATGGAGACACAGAGGCTGCAGCTGGTGGAGATGACGGGTCTTGGGGCTGGACGGGTTCCTCGGGCCCCCCAGCTGACGAGACAGGAGGCTGGCCGGGCTCCTCGGGCCCCCAAGCAGGCGAAGCAGGAGGCTGGACGGGCTCCTCGGGCCCCCCAGCAGGCGAAGCAGGAGGCTGGACGGGCTCCTCGGGCCCCCCAGCGAAAACAGTCTCTGGACCAGTGGGCACCGGGGCCCCTGGAACACACAGGTCAGAACCAGTAGGCGCACGGGCCTCTGGCAGGCACAGTTCAGAACCAGCAGGCGCACGGGCCTCTGGCAGGCACGGGTCAGAACCAGCAGGCACACGGGCCTCTGGCAGGTACGGGTCAGAACCAGCAGGCACACGGGCCTCTGGCAAACACAAGGCAGACTGCAGCTGCACAGAGCATTGACCCAGCTCGGGCAGCGACAGCCGGATACAGTCCTCAGCTGGCTTCTTAATCTCCAGGGGTCCAGAGTCGGCCAGGGGCTGGGACCCAGCCTCTGGGGAGGCCCTGGAGTGCGTCACAGTCTCTGGGCTGGCCAGCTGTTGCGGACTGACAACTGCGTTATGTGGTGTGTCTCTCTGCTTGACATGAACAGGTGAAATACAGCGCTTTTCCGGTTGAATGGACTCGACTTGTAATACAGGCGGAGCTGGTGAAGATGGTGGCTGAATAGGTGGCTGAGCTGATAATAAAGCTGATGAGTCTCTTGCCAACAGAGCTATTGACTGAGCTATGGATTGTAACCCAGTGTCTAATAGGTCTGGCTGTGACTGTAATGGAGGTGGCGATTGAGTGGCTAACAGAGCTAGTGGCTGCTGGGCGGCTAACTGAGCTACCTGCTGGGCAGCTGGCTCAACAAACACAGCCCCGGAATAAACAGTCATTCGAGCTGGCGAAACAGACGGAGTGTCTTTTCCACTCACCACAGCCGGCAGTTCCGAAGTCCTACTCTCCGGCTGTGGGGCGACGCGCCGACGGCGCGATCGTCGCTTCCTCCCGGGCGAAACCTCCGGCGGGCCGTGCAAAACCTCCGGCGGGCTGGGCAAAATCTTCACCGCCGGGCTGGGTTGGGAAGCGGTAGCGGCTGGAGGGCGAAGGTGCAGCTCATGAAGGAGGAAGTCCCGTGCCAGCGGGTGAAGCGAGTCTAGCAGCCAGGAGTGTGCAGAGAGTAGCTGCTGTAGCCTGGCTTCTACAGCGCGGTGGAACTCTTCTTCCTCCTGCTCGAGCCACAGGTTTACCAACCTTGCGACAGTGTCGGTTACCTCCTCCCGAAAATCCTGGGTAAGTGCGAATGCTTGTGGGTCCATGTTGGTCGGCTCGTACTGTCACAGCTGGCAGAGGGAGCCGTGTGGTGTGGAGGAAAAGGAGGACCCAAGATGCAGCGAACTGATGACAGAGTGATGTTTATTTACAAGGTGGTGGTGGTGGCAAAAACAGGCAACTCAACATGAGCAATTACAAACCTAAACTGGGAGAAACTAAAGACAAACCTGAGACCATACAAAAGGGGTGCGGGGCAGAGAGACGCAGAGACAGGAACGAAACACCATAGAATGCAGAGCTACACGGAGGAACGCAGTGATACATGGATGAACGCAGACGAGCCGACGAGGAGCACAGGCAGACACCAACTATAAATACACACACCAGGTAATGAGGAAATGGCACACAGGAGGGGACACAGCTGGAACTTAATGGGCATAACGAGACACAGACCTACAAAGTAAAACAGGAAATCTAGAACCCGAACCGGACACAAGGGGGGAGGACACAGAATAACTAGAACAGAGGGAAATAGTCACAAAACACAAAACGCTCGGTCAACGACCCAGGACCATGACAATAAGTATGAGTGTCGATAAAATAATTATTATCTTTTGTTTTGTGTAAAGATGGTACGATAATTTGTACATTTGAAAGTTTTATCTTGTTAGCTTTCAGTAAGAGTGTAACAAGCTAGTTTACAATGTTAGTTAGCTAATACAGTATTTTGTACTTTCAGTTTTACAATGGTCAAAGAGAAGGCAATGGTCAGAGGCCATTCTTCAATAAATCAGCGCAAAAAGGAAAATAAGTCTGGTTATTGGAGCATTGTTTTCTCGCTGTCTAGCTGGTGAATCTAAGAGACTCAGGGCGCGGACAGCACAAAATATAATATTGTAAATATAAGATTAAGAGGGGTGTCTTGTTCTGTCAATTTCGCCTTTCTTGTCCTTACATAGATGACACACAAATTACTTATTAACGGGAAGGTCTCAATGTCACAATTTGTGGACGGAAATCGGGCAGAGAGAGAGGTGTGGATCCAAACGCAGACACGGATACAGAGGAACGATTAAACAGAAAACAAGCCTTTATTTTAGCTGCAGAAACACTACAAAACAAAAGCAAAGGAAAACCGAGAGACGCTAACTAAACCTATACAGGGAAAACTAACCTGAACCTAGAATACCAGAGACATGGAGGGAATGACACACAGAGGCAACACTGAAGAAAACGCAGACGACCTGATATGGAGTAAGGGGCAGCACACGCTATAAATACACACACACGCAAGGAAATGCTGAAGAGGCAAACAGGCAGGGAACACAGCTGACACTAATCAAACATGACGAGGCAGGGACGAAACCAAACAGAATACATGACCAGAAACACGGACCTCCAAAGTAAAACAGGAAATGCACAGAAACACAGACTGAAGGGGGAGAGAGAGAATACGGAGGAGCATGGGGGAGAGCACAGACATGACGAGATGGGGAAACACGGAACAAAAACTTACATAACTATATAAACACACAGAGGGAGACACCGAGGGCAACTACACAGGGGGAGACTACTAAATAACCAGGGAACCAAACAAGGAGCAAAAGAAACTCAAAACAGGATAACTAGACTCTTAGTGAGTAAACTAAAGACTAACAAAGTGAACTTTATACATAAGTTATAGTACAAAATAACCAAAACACAGGAAAACACAAATCAATGGGTCAAATGACCCAGGACCATGACTTTTAAAGACCTGGATAACTCTAATTTCCTGCTTCCAAATTGAGATAGGCAGACAGTTTTAATGTGCATATTAAACACATATGTAGGACTGCTGTCTTGCATTTGCATAATAACTTTTTAGAAACATCCTCTCTCAGAGTATTGTTGAAAAACTATTTCTTACATGTAAAACTTCAAGGCTAGACTATGATATTTCATTATTATCGGACTGTCCTAAAAACTCCTTGAAAAGCCTTCAGTTGATCCAAAATGCTCCCACAAGAATGCTCACAGGGACCAGAAAGAGAGATCATATTTATCCCATATTGGCTTCTCTTCATTGACTCCCAGTTAAATTAAAAAAAAAAATTCAAAGTCCTTCTCCTTACATGCAAACTCTTAAAAAATCAGGCCACATCTTAACTAAGGCCTTACAGGGAGTGCAGAATTATTAGGCAAATGAGTATTTTGTCCACATCATCCTCTTCATGCATGTTGTCTTAATCCAAGCTGTATAGGCTCGAAAGCCTACTACCAATTAAGCATATTAGGTGATGTGCATCTCTGTATTGAGAAGGGGTGTGGTCTAATGACATCAACACCCTATATCAGGTGTGCATAATTATTAGGCAACGTCCTTTCCTTTGGCAAAATGGGTCAAAAGAAGGACTTGACAGGCTCAGAAAAGTCAAAAATAGTGAGATATCTTGCAGAGGGATGCAGCAGTCTCAAAATTGCAAAGCTTCTGAAGCGTGATCATCGAACAATCAAGCGTTTCATTCAAAATAGTCAACAGGGTCGCAAGAAGCGTGTGGAAAAACCAAGGCGCAAAATAACTGCCCATGAGCTGAGAAAAGTCAAGCGTGCAGCTGCCAAGATGCCACTTGCCACCAGTTTGGCCATATTTCAGAGCTGCAACATCACTGGAGTGCCCAAAAGCACAAGGTGTGCAATACTCAGAGACATGGCCAAGGTAAGAAAGGCTGAAAGACGACCACCACTGAACAAGACACAAGCTGAAACGTCAAGACTGGGCCAAGAAATATCTCAAGACTGGTTTTTCTAAGGTTTTATGGACTGATGAAATGAGAGTGAGTCTTGATGGGCCAGATGGATGGGCCCGTGGCTGGATTGGTAAAGGGCAGAGAGCTCCAGTCCGACTCAGACGCCAGCAAGGTGGAGGTGGAGTACTGATTTGGGCTGGTATCATCAAAGATGAGCTTGTGGGGCCTTTTCGGGTTGAGGATGGAGTCAAGCTCAACTCCCAGTCCTACTGCCAGTTTCTGGAAGACACCTTCTTCAAGCAGTGGTACAGGAAGAAGGCTGCATCCTTCAAGAAAAACATGATTTTCATGCAGGACAATGCTCCATCACACGCGTCCAAGTACTCCACAGCGTGGCTGGCAAGAAAGGGTATAAAAGAAGAAAAACTAATGACATGGCCTCCTTGTTCACCTGATCTGAACCCCATTGAGAACCTGTGGTCCATCATCAAATGTGAGATTTACAAGGAGGGAAAACAGTACACCTCTCTGAACAGTGTCTGGGAGGCTGTGGTTGGTGCTGCACGCAATGTTGATGGTGAACAGATCAAAACACTGACAGAATCCATGGATGGCAGGCTTTTGAGTGTCCTTGCAAAGAAAGGTGGCTATATTGGTCGCTGATTTGTTTTTGTTTTGTTTTTGAATGTCAGAAATGTATATTTGTGAATGTGGAGATGTTATATTGGTGTCACTGGTAAAAATAAATAATTGAAATGGGTATATATTTGTTTTTTGTTAAGTTGCCTAATAATTATGCACAGTAATAGTCACCTGCACACACAGATATCCCCCTAAAATAGCTAAAACTAAAAACAAACTAAAAACTACTTCCAAAAACATTCAGCTTTGATATTAATGAGTTTTTTGGGTTCATTGAGAACATGGTTGTTGTTCAATAATAAGATTATTCCTCAAAAATACAACTTGCCTAATAATTCTGCACTCCCTGTATAGTACCATATTACCCCAGTAGAGAACTTTGCTCTCAGACTGCTGGCTTACTTGTAGTCCTTACTTGAGAGATTTAAAAGTAAACAGAAGGCAGACCTTCAGCTTTCAGGCTATTCTTCTGTGGAATTAGGTCACAGTTCGAATTCAGAAGACAGACATCCTCTGTGCTTTCAACACTAGGCTTAAAAGAACTTTCCTTTTTGATAAAGCATATAGTTAGGTCTGGATCATGTGACCCTGAATCCTCCCTTGGTTACGCTCCAATATCCCTAGGTTGCGTGAAGATTTTCTTGTAAAACAAAGGGGGGGCCTAGCAAAAAAGTTTGGGAACCACTGCTATAATGATTAGTTTGTATTAATCTCTCTTCCATAGTGTGTCTTTGTAAGCCTGGGTTTGAATGTGCCATCTGGTTGTCTAACTCAGTGTTGCCCCTGTGACAGCCTGGTGACCTGTCCAGGGTGTACCCTGCATTTCGTCATGTAATAGCTGGGAGAGGCTCCAGCACACATCCAGAATATATCTGGCACACCATTGTGGGCTAGATTAATGCAATAAGCAGTAAGGCACATTTAATTGAGAAAGTTTTAAATAGGCCATACAAAGCAGAAATTATATTTTTAGTCTGCCACAGTTGTGAATCCTGACCTAAATTCTGTAATTGTTGTCAAGTTGTGGTTGGTAGAGTTATTTTCTATAGTCTTGTCATGCTCCCAAAACATTAAAAAGTACTAAAATGAAAGTAAGGGTTTATTACTTTCATGGCAAGAGTCAAAAATTTCAGGACTCTAACAATATTGTGTACTGCTGTGTGACATCAAGTGGAGGGTTCAGTTTAGCTGATTTTAACAACAATTGTCAGCTCAAGAAGATGGAAAAACCCCAACAGTCAGACAACAGCAGAAACAACAACAACAACAGTCTATATGACCAAGCACTTGGCCACAGTGAGAAGGATGAACTTTTTTTTAATCGGACGAGACCTCCAGCAGAAATCGGCTGAGGGAAAGGCAGCGATCTTCCCCAATTGATTGAAGGGTGAGGGGAAACAGAAAAGGAAAAAAAAATTTCATTAGTTCAGTAGTTTTTTTTTAGTTTTTTTTAAGTGTTCAAAATATGTATTACAACAAGCAAAAATTGATATAGAAAATGGAGTGGACTGAACATGTGTTCTGTTTATATTCATGGAGTTGGCTTTCTGGAGTATGCATGTATTATCAACAGTGTAAAAAAAACTGAACCTTATGACAGGGGTGGAAGATTATTTTGTTATACACTAAAATACAACTGTCTTTCTTCTGTGCCTATTTTATGCTTAACCCCTTGATCCTTCCATGTAACAGAAGTGCAGGCATGCAGAATCTCACCGTGTCCCCCTTCCTGTGTCTGACTCCAGACTCCTCACTCCAGATAAGAATCCACACCATTTTTTTCTCCTCCTCTTGCATTAACATCTGTTTAAGTTATTTATATCAATTTGTTAATTCAAGGTAATGTCATAACAGATAAAACACTGTCATTCTTCATCAGTGCATTAATTACATTGTTCCCTTTTTTTGTTCAAGTTTTCTCTTTCATCCCTCCCGCTCAACCTTTTCCTTGGTCTTCTCCCTCTCCTTTTTTAACTGCACCAATCACCGGTTTTCTTACACAGTCACAAAAAACACCCATTATTTTTACATATCTGCATGGCACGATCACACACACACAGCGTCAGCACATCCACTACAGCCTCACAGTGCACACAGACATATAGGACAAACAACCATAAACGCTTACATGCTTGCTCATATAAATGAATATGCACACACATAATCAGACTTATGGAGCCTCTCGTCACACATTCTTTCTTTCTTTTTATACACGAGTGATGTATTTAATTTTTTCCTCATGTGCAACATTAGCTACACACACAAACACACAACTACGGGCACACTAAGGTTTTTCACATGTAATTTGCATGGAGCTGGCTCCAGAGAAAAGAGGCTAAAGATATTTAATCAGTAGCAGTAATTGAAAAATACAACCAGATGTCAGAAGCAACTCTGACATACTACAGAACATTAATATGATTAACTTCCCAGATTGGAGTAGTAAAGGAATTAAATATTTGGAACACATATTCAAAAGAACATACTTTATTCAATTTGACAGATTAGTTATAAATGTGGGATTAACAAGAATAGATTTTCAGAATTTCAACAAATTGTTTCTATAGTAAAAAAAAAAACAAAAACCTAATTAAGTTGAATTACAAACACCACCAAGTGTGGTATAATTCCTTAATCTCAAAACCCCCAAATTACTGTCTAAAATATACATGACCCTTTCCAAAATGAATCAATATACCTTCCTATTGCAAATGGGAAGCAGGTCTATCAGTCCGTTTAGACCAAAATTTCTGGTCTCAGATTTGCTTAAAACCCTTTACATTGATTAGAAATCCCAGTCTACAATTATTACAATACAAAATATTACATAGAGTGGACTAGACAGGTCAACGGATGTTGAGGATGGGTTTTATGTCTTCTAACAACTGCTCACACTGTCAAGGCAATACACCTAACAATACATCCACACTCTTTGGTTCTGTCCACCAGTTCAAAGGTTTTGGTACAGGATATGTGAAGACTTATCAAAGTGTCAGCAGTGTAACATCCCAGCCTCCCCTTCAGTTTGCTTATTGGGCACACAGTCTTGTGTACCTCATGGTCAGTTAAGTCTGTGCTCCTGTGTCCATTTCATTGCTTTTAATCTATTCATGTTGCATTTAGTAATTTCCCTTTCTGTTCCTTTGTTTCTTTCCTGTGTTTCATCCCGTTGTGTCTCCTTCTGAAAGTCAGCCGTGTTTACTCAGTTGTCTGTGTAAAGTTAGTATGTTTTCCTTTTAGTCTTTGTATTCTGCTGCTTCCTGTTTTATTTTGGTGAGCTCTTACCCTTGTGTGTTTTGAGTTTGTTTCCTTGTCTTGTTAGTTACTTTTCAGTTCAGCTGTGTTTCCATATGTCTCCCCTTCCCCTAGACTTCTTTTTGTATATTTATTGTGTCAGTCTCCTTTTGTCCTTCTCAAGAGTGTCTGTTCACCTTCCCTTTTCTGTTTCTTAGCTCTTGTACTCCCAATCCCTACTGCTTATCCCCAGTACAGTTTTCTTCAGAAGAAATTTTCTGTTTCCTCAGTATTTTGTGTTTCATGCTCAGTTGTGCATCCTGATAATCGGCCTTATTAAATGGCCTACCTCTGAGTCTATGTTTGGATCCTCACACACCTCTACACAACCTATGACAGGGGAAGAAAGTGTGTCACTGCTGACTTGTTGGTCTAAACATTTTGGAGATCCTAAGCAGACCTTAAAGAAATGCACCAACATAGAAAAACAACAGAAAGACCTCCACCAAGCTATACTCACTCTCTTTCCGATAGCTACCCTGTTTCATGGTGGAAGAGGAGGCACAAGACTCTGATTCTGGGCTGTGATTACATCCATAGCCAGTGTTGGGAAGGTTACTTTTAAAATGTATTCCAATACAGAATACAGAATACATGCCCCAAAATGTATTCTGTAACGTATTCCGTTACGTTACTCAATGACAGTAACGTATTCTGAATACTTTGGATTACTTACTATATTATCATGCTTTTTACAACAACGTGAATATACTATTGCTGTGATTTATTACTATTACTGAAGGTCCGCGACTCCGAACTGTAGTAAAGGGACCTCTGACTAATACGGCGGGGTCCCTGTCGGCTCGTAGCTGAAAAATAGCTTTACTTTGTTGTGTGGGTCAACTTTTCTTGCGAGAGACAGAGCGAGGCGTTGAAAGGCTGCTCCAACGGAACTTATTGTTTTCGGAGGAAAACACGAACACGGTGTACAGTCGAGTCTTAATAGCTTACTTACAACTGGGCTCGTCAGGCACTCTTCTTGGCTGAAGTGGTTATTATTATATTTACATGCTTCCAGCTCCCGTTTTTCCTCGATGACAACTCGTACCTTATTCCATTCCCCTTTTTCTCCCTCCTCGCGCTCACAGACCCATAACGTGTATGGCAGTCCATTCTCCCTGCAACACGGACTACACTGCCCATGATGCTACATTCTTTAGAGCTATGCTTGTAGCATTCTGCCTGTTAGCTTAGCACAACAACAACAACGAAAAGGCGCTCTCTCACCCAGGAAACACACAGTCGCAGAGAGAGAGAGAGCGTCGCCCTGTAACCATGGCAACCGTAATGCTGCCTCCTGGAACAACAGAACGTAGCTGTCAAACAAAACCCAAACAGTCCTGACCCGCGACAATATGAAACAGGAAAGTACCGCAGTGTAATCCATTTATTTCAACAAAGTAACTGTATTCTGAATACCACCTTTTTAAACGGTAACTGTAACGGAATACAGTTACTCATATTTTGTATTTTAAATATGTAACGGCGGTACATGTATTCCGTTACTCCCCAACACTGTCCATAGCCTAGAGATCTGCTGGGCAGATTAACTGGCTAACTAACTGGCTAACTAATCTTTGAAACCCAACATCAAATTCTGGGGATTTGACACATCATTATCATCATTATCATTTATTTGTATAGCACTTTAAAAAACACACCAGGCAGACCAAAGTGCTGAACAACACAAATCAAAACAACTGGCAAATTTAAAACTACAATAAAATTAATAAGAAAGGTGTCAGTTTCCCACAGAGTTAAAAGCCAGGGAATAAAAATAGGTTTTAATCTGGACTTAAAGACCTGCACTGATGACGCTTGTCTAATATGGAGGGGAAGGTTATTCCAAATCATCTGAGCCGCAATTGAGAACGCTTGGTCTCCTCTCAGTTTCAGCCACAACTTAGGAACCAAAAGCAACAGCTGCTCAGCTGAACGGAGCGAGTGAGTAGGAACATGTGGATTCAGCAAATCAGATAAGTAAACAGGAACCAGACCATTTAAAGATTTAAAAACCAATAAAAGGACTTAAAAACAAATCCTAAATTCAATGGGAAGCCAATGTAAAGAAGCCAGAACCGGAGTGATGTGATTAAATTTTTTGCACTTTGCAGTTTGCACTAATTGCCAGTGTTGGGTAAGTTACTTTAAAATAGTAACTTAGTTACATTACTAGTTACTTCTCTCAAAAGTAACTCAGTTACTTCAAGTTACTCGTTACTTTCAAAGTAACTAGTTACTAGGGAAAGTAACTTTGGTTTTACTCAGAATTCTCTTGTTAATGTGTTTCTTCCATAACTTTGCCAGTCTTCTAGCTTGCTTACTTGCCACAAGTGCACTGTGCCACCTACCAAAAGAAAGGAAAAGATAATGTGCATATTTCCACGAGAGAAATCCCACGCCTGGACCGTCATTGACTGCTGCCATGATTCTAGCCTACGTCACAGAGTCATGTGCGCCTTTTACATCCAACACAAAAACTGCAGTCGTGGTGCTTTCGATTGTACTCAGAACTCAGAAATTCTGTCTTCTGAATAGGAAGATGTAGGCAACAGCAGACTGACGATGAGCTGCTTACAGGGCTGGACTGGGACAGAAAATTGGCCCGGACATTTTGACTAGAGACTGGCCCACCATTATAGGAAAAATCATAAAGCCTTTGAATGAAAATAAACACTGTTGTGACAGTGATGTACACTGTTTTGATGGTATATATGCATCAATCTATCAATCGTTTGTTGTAAGATTCAGATAAAGTCACAGAAAAAGTCAGCACAACGAAAATAAACTCCACCTAAACTTGGTTCATATCTGACCCAAAGAGACTGCAGGTCATAACTTCTTACCTGAAGTTCAGTTCACACTTGGACCGGCGGCCGCCTCGGGTCTCTTTTCCTTCTGCATCCCTTTTCCTTCATCCACCTGCTGGCCTCCACCACTTGCTAATGTTACTGAATCTGTGGAAGCTCCGCGATAGCCACCACACGAAGTAACGAGTAACGACCCTATCTAAATCCCAGTAACGACTAACGCGTTCCTGATTTTGGCATAATAACTAGTTACCGTGCTCGTTACCACAATAATAACGTAGTTACTGTAACGCGTTACTTAATAACGCGTTAGTCCCAACACTGCTAATTGCAGGCATGAGAATGTGCCCAACCCAACCCCTATTCAAATGGAATTACAATAGTCACGACGTGAGGTGATAAAAGTATGAATAAGAGTTTCCAAATTGCGTTCGGAAAGGAAAAGCTTAACCTTCAGTAGGCGTCTGAGGTGATAAAAAGCTGATTTTATCACCCCATTTACATGACCATCAAAGGTAAGTGCGGAATCAAATTTAACACCAAGATTTGTGATCGAACCTTTCAGATGGGAGGTCAAATCACCAAAATCAACATCTGGAGAATCAGTAGAGCAATGCAGGCCAAATAAAATTGTTTCTGTTTTGTGATCCTTAAAATTTAGAAAGTTATTTGCCATTCATGATTTGACATCTCTAAGACAGTCAAGCAGGACATTGACATGGGGAGGTATCCAAATGACTGAAAGGTAAATAAAGTTGATAGTCATCGGCATACAAATGAAATGACACTTTGTGTTTATGAAAAATCGCGCCAAGAGGGAGTAAATACAGCGAGGATAGATCCCTGGGGCACACCCCAAAGCAGAGGGGCCACAGAGGACATGGCCAACCCCAGCTTAACACAAAAACTCCTTTCGAAAAGATATAATTTTATCCATGACAATGCCAAATCAGAAATTCCCACACAGTGGTGTAAGCAGGAGATCAGCAGGTCGTGGTCCACTGTGTCAAATGCAGCTGTCATGTACAACAAGACAAGCACAGTATATTTACCACAATCAGTCGTAACAAGAATGTCATTCATAACTTTAACCACAGCTGTCTCCGTACTGTGAAAGGGCTTAAAACCAGATTGAAAGATTTCAGACAGTTGCGAGTCATTCAAGTAGTCTAACAGCTGAACATTAAAAAAGGTACAGCCAGCCAGTACTAGCTCAATGAAGGCGCTTAACTCACCGGGAGAAATCCAGGTTTCAGTCAGGAAAAGCAAATCCAGAACATGGGAAAGAAAAAATTCCTTCAATATGAAGGTCTTGTTTGCCACCGACCTGGTATTTCTTAGACCCAGCCAGAGAGGAACTGGGTTCAAAACTTCCGAGGCATTAACAACCAGATCCACTGGTCGAAGGTTTGTTTGGTCAACTCCATGCCAGCGCAAATGCTGTAAAGGAGGGAGTTTTGCAGGATTATTTTCGAGAGACCCAACAACAGGAACCAACCAGGAGTCCACCGGGTCCAAAGCACAAAATGGCACCAAAAGTCGCGGAAAAGAACAGCGAATGAAGCAGAGCTCATAGGGAAAATAAGAAATCCAGGATTTCAGCTTGACAAGATGACCTCCACGGATACACCGCCTCCTGCGTCGCTTCTGCAAATCCGGTAACAGTGGTAGGGAACGCCAGTACGTTGGTATTGGTTCCAGATAGGGAGGCAAAAAGCCTTGGTTGTCGTATCCAGGCCGGTCAGATATCTGGATGGATAAACCTATTTCCAATAATGCCTGGCGACCATAAGACAACATAGGTCAGACATGTAGCACAAAGTTAGCTACAAACAATAAAACAAAACAAATAAAGGAGCGTGACAGATGGCGTGCCAAACACACAGGCGCCATCTTGTTGTCCAAATCATCTGAATAGAATAGTTACAGCTCTGCCCTCCCCTACACGTGGAGTTCCTGTTGCACTGACGCATTCACAGCCATCAAATCCTGTACAGATTTAGCTGGTTGTCCAGCCCCTTTAACCTTTTTCACAGGAATAATAGAAGTAACTGGTAAACTGGCTTGTAACTGGTAAACTGTTACAAGAGACAATTACTCTTGCTTTTAACAGTGAGTCAAAAACCAGTCTGATGCCCTCAATGGCTTCAGCATCAGCGGATATTGTTGTTGACATGGCCTGTAGTCAGACTTAGGGGTTATAACAAGTGGGTCACAATTATTAATGTAACAATATCAAATTATAGGGTGGGGGCCTATCATGTGACTTACTGATATCATATGACACAAGGTGCGAGGTGTGTATCAAGGTATCTGGGAAGGGATATCAAAACTGGATTATAGGTGGTAGATAGTTGGTGTCGTAAGCTACCCCCTCTGTTCAGGATGGTCGTTCACAGGGGAGTGTCGTGCTTGGAGAAGAGTCTCCTGAGTTTCTCTGATAAACTGCTACACAAGGGATGGCAAGCTCCTTACGGTGTGTTCACACCGAACGCGATGGACGCGAATAGAGCGTCAGGTTTACATGTAAAGTCAATGGAAAGGCGCGATGACGCGCGATTGCGGGTCCCGCGAAAATTCGGAAGCAGATTTGCGTCGCGAAAACGCCAAAACGCGTGAAACGCGCGTCAGTGTAGCGCGTCTGGCGTGTTTGACGCGCGAATAAAACCACGCGCGTGAGTTTTTGTGTTGCACTTTGTGCATACGCGCGTTTCGCGTCTACCGCTCGAGTTGGAAAAATCTGAACTCCAGCGTCAAATCGCGCCGCGACAACCAATCAGGAGCCTGGTGACGTGGCTGTTACCTAGGTCAAAGGGGCAGATCCAGCCAAAGCCTTTCATACTTCAATGGAGGGGAAGGCTAATCAATGCGGTAGCAAACAACTCGGAGCTGTACAACACCAGCTGCTTTCAGTACCGAGACAGGAATAAAAAGGACCGAGCTTGGAGGAAGATATGTGAAGAGATCGGGCAACCTGGTAAGTTCATTCATTTCTCTTTTGAAAGTTTTCACTGACCCGGGGAAGCCGCACAAAAGCTAGCAAGCCACCGCTATTTTCCCACTGACGTACAAATACCGTTCTGCTTTTATGCATGTTATCATTTAGGAATATATTTTATTGTTTATTAATAAACAGCACACAGTGGTCCCGCTGTTCATCCGTCACTGCTTTGCTTTTTCGCTGATTTTTTATTGCACAGTACAGCATTGCATTCTGCAGCCTGATTGACAAATCTCCTGCGCTTGCCAAATTTATCACGTTTGGTTTTGATAACCATCGCGTCCAATAGAAAAAACAGCACAAAAACACCCATAACTATGAGCCTCATTCGGAAATAGACACCTGCACCGTGAGGGAAAAAGGCGCACGAAAGTGGCGGGCAGATGAAGACAAACCGCGGCATAATAATACTTTTACGTTTTGCAATCTACAAAGGTTTGCCCTTTGAGAATCAATTGTGAGAACTGTGACCAGGGGCTAGTTATTCTGAGAACCCCTGCAATAAATGAGGGACCACTGTCTACTCTACGATTATTATATCGAACCTGTTAACATTTAATACTGTATTGATAGAACCAACTGATTCTGCAGCAGAGCATCCCCAGTCCCTGAGCTCCTGCTGCTGCACCCACAGATATGTACAGCAAGCACTGATACCTTTTTAGTCGGTGGGATTCCCTTGTGATCACCTTTACTAAATATCTACAACCAATCTGATTATATCCTGTTATTGTTTTTTTTTTTTTCAATGTTGAAATTAAAATCTAGTAGCAGCCTTCTCATTTCTTTGTGTTTTGTGCTGTTTTACAGGCCCACAGAGGAGGACGGCTCCGAGGCAGATGAGGGACGGGTCCCAGGACGGTCCATCGGCGGTGGAGCTGGCCATCCTGGAGTCCCTGAAGAGGCCACACCAGTCTCCAATGGAGCATTTCCTCCTCAGCCTTGTTCCTGCTCTGGAGAGCAGCTGGTCCTTTTTATTCCTGTCTCTCTGTAAATTCTTATATTTTATATATTTATGTTTAATGTTTTTCTGTTTGAGACTTTTAATATTATTTTAAATAAATGTTTATAATGACTAATGTCTCAGTTCTACTACACAGCAAATGTTGGCACACGACTTGACACATGTAGACTTTATTTCATATTATACTAATGACAAAATATACTGATACAGTGGGATGCAGAAGTTTGGGCAACCTTGTTAATAGACATTATTTTCCTGTATAAATCGTTGGTTGTTACAATAAAAAATGTCAGTTAAATATCATACAGGAGACACACACAGTGATATTTGAGAAGTGAAAAGAAGTTTACTGGATTTACAGAAAGTGTGCAATAATTGTTTAAACAAAATCAAGCAGGTGCATCAATTTGGGCACCACAAAAAAGAAATGAAATGAATATTTAGTGTATATCAATGTGTGTGTCTCCTATATGATATATGGGGTGCCTTTGTCTGGATGTGCTTCCCATCCAGAGCTGCACAGCACAGAGGAAAGTTCCAGCGCTCCTGGAATCCCTCTGTGATGGACCGCCAGTCTCCAGGTGAAGGCACAGCCATGAAGTCGTCCACTAGACAGTCCCAGATGGACGTCGCTGCCTGGGGGGTGATCTGGCTCACCGTGGACACACCGACTCTGAAACTGAACGCGATGGTCCTGAAGGAGTCCCCGGTGACAAGGAACCTGGACAAAATTGTTCAAAATTAGTATTATGTGTACTGCAGTTACAAAATACATTATTCAAATTCCAAAATACTTTTGTGATGTCAGATTTAAATCACAAAACTTAAATCTTACATAAAACCTTTTGTAATTATAAGGATAATTACAAAATGTATATTAGATAATATCTAAAACAGTTGTGTTTTGTTTTAACTTTAACATATCATAATTTGATTGGTAGCAACTTTCACAACTACAGTGAGCCAATCACTCATAATTCCTAAACATGTCAATCAGGTAGGAATGAAGTAAGACATTAATAGAAATAAAGAGTTGTGTGTTGACATGTAGCCCTTTCCTTGCTTAAATCATTAATATTTTTGAAAAATTAATCTGTGATAAGACAGCTTATCAAGATAGAACCATGTAACTAGAGATGAATCAAACTGTTCACAGTTTTATCTAACTCTGTTTTAATAAAGGCTGTGACCCCTGCTATAGAGTCTGACAGCTGCAGGGATTATATACAAATATTCAACTATCCCAGAATTAAACCAGGTCTAAATAAAAAGGAGTGAGTATCACTACAAAGGTTAACTCAGTGGTCCTAATGCTACAGTTTGATATCAGCAAACACCGAGCGCATACATTGATGTGACACCACAGCCATGCTATCATTCAAACACTGATAACAGCATAAATCGAATTAAATCGGGACTTGATGAGAGCTTCTGAGTATCACTAGAAATATTATAAAGAGTCGTCTCTGTACCACAGTTTGCTTTCAGTAAACACCGACAGCATTCACTGTTAGCATAGCACATCCATGTTAGCAGTGTATAACTGGATGGATTAGCATATTAGCACAGATATCAATAAAGGACTACCGTATTAAATAGTTTTACTAACCTCAGGCAGACGGACAGGCGCTCTGCAGGTGGGATTGAGCGTCTGTAGTTGGTGTCTAGGCGGGCAATGCTGGGACCGACGAGGGAAAGCAGGTCCTCAAACTGGCCGACGGTGATAGCGCTGGAATCGGCCGTCATCCAGGCGCAGCTCCTGGAGCAAGTGGTGAAACTCACCAAACTGCTCATGCCTCTGGAGGACCTGATGGACCCAGGTATGGCGAGAACGTCTTTTACGCTGCTGCTCTGCTCTCCACAGTACATAGAGAAGGGAGACTCTCTCTTCAAGCGCTAGCTCGATAGCTGCCATCTTGCAAAACCAGGTCTGGCACAACTCCCTCCCACATTCCTCCCACATTTCCGGTTGACGCGCGATGGATTTTTCTTGGACACGCGTTGAGACGCGAATGTACACGCGTCAAATTAGGGGCGTTTGGGGCGTTTTATTCGCGTCCATCGCGTTCGGTGTGAACACACCGTTAGACTGCTTTAACCTGGATGACTGAGAACCTTCACAGACCTAGCAGGCTAAGGCTAGGCTAACAGCTAATCTGCTGTGTTATAAAGCATCAATCACCACCATAATTATAGGGAAAGTGAATGCCCTGCAAAATAAGATTGACAATTTGTCAGCACTGAACAACCAGCGGATCTACCTAGAGTGCATTCCCCTGAGCACAGATGCAGCTGCTGCCTAGTGATGTGTCGGTCGCGAATGAAATGGCTCTTAGAGCCGGATCTTTGACGTGAACGACGCGAGCCAGCTCCTTATCGCGAGCCGTGTGTTTTTCTTTCTTTCTCTCACCGTCTCTCTCGCACTTTTTTCCGCTTCACTCCGCACGCGAGCCTTTTGCTTTGCGCTGGGCAGAGGGGGGAGGGGCGGTAGTTACACTCGCAGTAGCACAGGAACAGAGCCAGAGGGAGAGAGAGAGAACGAGAGCCAGGGACAACAACGTCACATTAGAAAGGTATAGTAATCATACACAACTATTTTCAGTTGCGGATGATAAAGGATTCAGAAAGTTTATTCATGCAGGCCCATATGACAGAGAATGTGCATCTGCTTTTTGTTTTCATATTTTAATTTATATTTAATTGCATTGTGGTTTGCAGTGTTTTGTGTTGTTTCACTTTAAATATGTTTAAAAGTAAAAAGCTTAAAATTTAAATAGTTAAAAGTTGAAATGTGAATAGTTGGTTTTTGTATTATATGATTTATTTATTACATTTTATGTGGAGTGAATAAATAAAAGTATATTTACGGTGGCCCCTAGAGACAAAGCATGTACAAACTTCAAAACACGTATGAACTCTGAAGCACGTAAAAACTCAGAAGCACATAAAAACTCAAAACATGTACAAAAGAAGTGCTCCAGGATGCTAGGTGCAGTGTTGAGCTTTTGTTACCTAGAGGCTACACAAGCCAGGAAGTACCAACGACCGGATTTGGTGTGTGGTAGTAACAGGTAGATGAACATTTTTTTTTTTTATTTGAATATATATGAGTGTTTACGTATAAATACACAAACAATACACATATGCTTTCAATTGTGTAATTTAAGTGATCTAGGTAGCTCTGTCTTGGAAGTTCAGTTAATACTAGAAATGTGTTTTGGAGTTTGTACATGTTTTTTGGAGTTTGTACGTGTTTTGTCTCTAGGGGCCACCACATATATTTATATATAAAAATATATAAATAAACCACTTTTTTTTACATTAGTAATTCCTTTTGTGCATAACTTTATGTTATTGTTAATAATAAATTAGTTAAAGCAACAAAACAATCTGAAGAGCTGGTTCAGAGCCGAAAGAGCCGGAAATCCCATCACTACTGGTGCCTGTAAGAATATTCTCACATTTAAAGCAAGGCTGCTGAACCCAAAGGCATTTTTCATTTTCTCTGGGGAGTTTAATCACACCTCACTGGAGTCCACTTTGCCTGCTTTCCACCAGTTTGTAAACTGTCCCACTAGGAACAACAGGACACACCTCTCCTCCTACTCGGACAGTCAGACCATAACCTTGCCTATCTACAGCCTAGTACAGCCCCCCTGGTTAAAAGGCAGTCTGCTGGTGATCAAGGATACATACAGGAACAAAAGTGGAGTAGAGGCTGAGGGAGAACAATATGAGGGTGGCATGGCAAGGTGTCAGTACCACCAGAGTATAAGAAGAAGGCATTCAGGTTATTTGCCTCCTCCAACCAGTATGACCAGCAACCAACTGTCCCACTCTCACTACAGCACCCCCCCCCCCCCCCCCCCCCACACACACACACACACACTCACACACTATATGCACACTTGACCTCTGCCTCATCGCATCTTCTTCCCCTTCGTCCTCCCTGACTAACACCCTCACCTCACCTGATTCCAAGTTTAGGTGAGGATGTGCTACCTCATAGAGAGATCACAGTATCTCAGGCTGAAGGTGATCAACTCTGACACTCTGGCCAGCAGCACTGGTGCACCACAGTTCACGGTGCTGGCCCCACTTCCCTTCACTCTATACGCTTCAGACTTCAACTACAACTCTGAGATGGGTCACTTGGACACATATAAAAATGCTCTCACACTCACACAACATGGAGACACAAAGAAACAGATGCTGTACACAAAATCACACTCTCTATACACCCACTATACCGTATTATAGTATACTTTATACTTCCATTTCGAGGGCACCAACACCTCCAGAGGGGCAATGTGCCCCCAGACCCAGGAGATGGTCCCCTTTACTCTGGGCTGGAGACAAGTAGAACACCCCAGTCCACATAGCAGGAGAAAAGCCCACCAACCTAGACTTTGACTATACAGCCAGCCCAAGAAGGAAAACAGAAAACAGGGATTTGAGAAGACCCTATGCCTCTCGTCACCTGCTCTTATGTGGTGTGCATTTAAATCTGGGAAGCATGGTGCCAAAGACCTTCTGCCAGACAACAGCTGGTGTCAGCTCGGCCCCTCCCAAGAACCCTTAATGCATGTCTGCTGGAAGATTAATAATGTTTAGGGCTGCTCAATTAATCAAATTTTAATCATGATAACGATCTGGGCTTTCAACGATCATTAAAAATGACTGAGCCTATTATTAGCACCTCCCTCATGCTTTACTCTCGCGCTACTCCGTGTGGCAAATCGAGCGCACTTCTCTGCATTTCGAACACGCGTCACAACAATTAAGAGGACCCGAGGGAAGCTCGGAAAGCTAAGCAGAAGTTATTTGGAGAGGAGAGTGACTGCTATTGGTTGAAAAGAGAGGTAAAAAAAACTTCAGTGGTGTGGAAACATTATGGGCTCGCGGAGTCAGACGTGGATCAAGTAGACACAGTGTGTAAACTTTGCTACGGTGTAGTAGCTGCACCACAGAGCAACACTGCAAAGTTCACTAAACATAGATGTTTACATTTTTCATTTATTTCTTATATTGCAAACATTTGCACTGTTATCAGTATTTGCACACTATTTTATGTTATTTTTTAAAGTCATTATTCAATACATTGTTATTGTTAACCCTTTAAAGCCAGTCAGAGCAGCATGCTCCGTTTTGCGTAACTATTTTTAAATCCCTGTAGAACCTGAACCGCGTAAGCTAGCGCAATAATTTGTTTTGCATATGAAACCAGAGGAGTTGTACTTACATCTTATGCCATCAGCTTGTCCTCGGTCACGGTTTCCTTCCACATAAAGCATTGCAAAAATTGCATAAAAAGCGCTTGCAGGAACAAAAACATAATATTCCAGAAACACGCTTTGCCGATCCGATCAGCTGTTCATAACACTTTCCACATTGAAACAGACGTCAGCGCGAACTATCGCATGTCCGCCATTTCCTGGCCGAAACCGGAAGTGACATCATTTTTCACGGAAAATGTAGTTTTTTACTTGTAGGCCTTAAAAGCCTATACTGGTAAGTCATGTTTGACTTTTCTGAATAGTTTCTGGGATGCTTAGAACTCGAATTGCACTGCTGGAAATAGTTTATTTTGATGCACAAGCTATTTTCTTTGCAACTTTGTATCATAGGATTGTTTTTTTGTTTTTCCTGCAGTATATAAAAATTGCTGTATCTCCAAAATAAAACTATGAAGACACTCAAAATAAGTTTCCTTTTGTTGTAAACTATTTTTTGCAACTTTTTTGTATTTAAAGTTTTGAGGGATAAACCTCTTAAATTTCTCCAAGTAGAAATATATATAAAAAAAACAAAAACAATTTTCAAATTTTTTGTAGTTTATTGCACTTTTTTGCAATTAATGTAGTTACTATAGACTTAATGCATACATATTATTAAAATATGGGCTATAACAGTTGTATTGATGTATAGCAACTTGAAATGCTCCCACAAATGGCACTACAACATGTAAAAAAATAATATAAGCTCTGGCTGACTTGGTTCTATGGTAGGTCTTAAAGGGTTAAATAAATATCGTCAAATAATCGAGATCTCAGTTTCAGTGAAAATAATCATGATCATCATTTTGGCCATAATCGAGCAGCCCTAATAATGTTTTTGACATTACTGAGTGGCTTCCTCTCACTCTCCATGGTACTCATAGCCATTGATCAGTGGTCATTGATCAATGGTTTTTGATAATTGGTTGTTGATCAATGATCATGAAAATTTGCATATTAATGATCAAGAAACTGAGAGATGACACTCTCATCTGAAACTCCAAGTCCAGTTGCATTTTTTTTCCCAAGCTCCTTAGACTACAATGACCTGAATGACTAAGAACCTAGACAGATATTCTGCTTAGTGGTGTCACTACTCATGGTTGCATTGTCCACATCACAGGCGAGGGATATCATTACCAGTATTGGGTAAGTTATTTTAAATTAGTAACTTACTTACATTACTAGTTACTTCTCTCAAAAGTACCTCAGTTACTTCAAGTTACTCGTTACTTTCAAAGTAACTAGTTACTAGGGAAAGTAACTTTGGTTTTACTCAGAATTCTCTTGTTAATGTGTTGCTTCCCTAACTGGATACCCAGCAAGATTGCCAGTCTTCTAGCTTGCTTATGTGTTAGGACTATCCTGCCACAAGTGCACTGTGCCACCTACCAACAGAAAGAAAAAAATAATGTGCATATTTCCACGAGAGAAATCCCATGCCTGGACTGTCATCGACTGCCGCCATGATTCTAGCCCTGTGTCACAGCGTCACGTGCGCTTTTTACATCCAACACGAAAACTGCAGTCGTGGTGCTTTCGATTGTACTCAGAACTCGGAAATTCTGCCTTCTGTTGAAAACATGCAGTTCTTTGAATCTTTGGGCTGAAGGAGGGACAATACTCGGTGTATCAATGCTCAATCAACAATCATTTATTTGCATACAATTCAACAATAAGAGCATTACAACGTCCGGACGGGAGAGATGCTACCAGAGGGTCAGGCACATGTCTCAAAATGGTGACGGGTTGCTCAGCTTTTTATAGTCTCTAGTGGCCCCCAGCTAGTCGTAAAAGCCAAAACATCACATTTTTTCTCTGTTACCGCGCCTAAGTTATGACCTCGGCAGTTGTTTCTCTGCTTTCTGTAAGGTGGGGGTGTGGAATGTGGTCTGTCTATCTCCCCTGTCTTAGACACAGAGTCTCCTGCTTACAACCTTCTCTTCATGATTCAACAATTAAGCATGTCAAGAAAACAGTGTAACACATTCCCAGCAGATCAAGGATACAGAGTGATGCACATTTATCTAATGAACTAATATGTGAATATGTTCTGTTAACTCAAAAGTATAATGAGAACTAAACTACATACAGATCACACACTCTATTTTAAAGGGTATAATATGATCTACAGCAGTATTCTAATTCAACTACTTTGATTACATATATAAGGTAACATATAATAACAGAATAATATCACACTTCCGAGTTGGAAGATGTAGGTAACACCAGACTGCAGATGAGCTACATACAGGGCTGGACTGGGACATAAAATCGGCCCGGGCGTTTTGACTAGAGACTGGCCCACCATTATAGGAAAAACCATAAAGCCTTTGAATGAAAACAAACGCTGTTGTGACAGTGATGTACACTGCATCTCCAAGGTATCCCATTACCCTTTATTAACAAAGCAGCTCCACTACTGCTCATAGGCTCTGATCATACCCACCTTATTACGCCTATTGCAGCAGTTAGACATGGACCATTTGGATCTCCTGCAGCAGTGAAAACCCACTTAGGATGGACACTCCAAGATCTGATCACAGACTTCCAACCCCAGAGGAGTCCCGTGCATGCCCGGTGTTTGTTAACATCTTCCAGTTCAGGTTCAGGAGAACCGCTCCAACACATCGTTGTGTCCACTGATGGCTCTGAATCCGTTCAGCCACCTCCTACTCTACCATCAGCAGTATCTACGTCGTCACCTGCAGTGCCACTAACACCAGTTCCACCGCCTGTGGCTGCCATTCCGCCAGTGGTCAGGGCACCGTCTGCTCCTGCATCACCTGGTCCTGCCTCTGCCAAGCCCCGTATATTGCCCCCAGTGCCCGCAAAACTGCCCGACCGTCTGCAGGTATGTGCCTGCAGCTGCATCCCACGCGGTCGGCAGCTGGACCTGCTTTGCCACCACCGCTGGCTACATGGTCGGCCCCCTGAACTGTTTGGCCTGCGTTGTCAACCTTCGGGTCGACCCCCTGATATGTTTTGCCTGTAGGGAAAGTAGCACACCTCCGAAAGAAGTTGTAGTGCAGGATAGAAACTATCAGACCTAGAGAATGTCTGATTCACCTGCCCCCACTTCCTGAAAAAGATTGACTCTAACCCTTTCAACATATTTCTCACTAGAAATATGGGGGCGGCTGTTGTAAAGGCTCACCTTTCAGCATACTCACTTCACCAGATGCACCTTGTTTCTTTTCCTCACCTTTGATTGGGTGTGGTGCTTTCCCTTAAATTGCATTCACCTGTCACTCGTTATATTAGGACTGCACTCACCTACAGCTCACTCTTTCTTCACTCCCACATGGGGTGGCAGCTGAGAGATAGCAGTCCATGTGTGTCTTTTCTTTTGGTCATTATACAATAAAATGAAAAACCCTGCAAGTGATTACTGACTGTTCATTCTCATTCTGACCGGATGAGCCCATGATGGTAACAATCTCCAACCTCCTCTGAACTTTCCTCCAAAACAGTACCAGTACAGTCTGTGACTTCGGCATGTGCAGTAACACATTCCATGAAGGCATTATAGTATGGTTGTAGTACCAGAGATTAGTTCAGCAGAAGGTAACAGTGTGTGTCCTTCGTCCTTGCCTTCTGATCTGTTGTCTGTGTCTCAAGCAGATTTAACAGTGGAACAGCAAGCTTATCCTTCATTAAAATAATTTGTTCAATCATGCTGTGACATCATCCAAGCTGGGAAAAGATCATCCGGTATATGATCATCCAGTATATGTTCTTCACCATGGTATACTCACAAAGAGGTGGTTTCCTCATGAGAAAGATCTGACTGGGTTGTGTTGCTGAATAAGTATAGACAGTCTGTACTATATAGTAGTACTGTAGCTGGGATAAAAAAGAAGACCAAAACCAGTCTAGTGTTAGACATTTTTTCTGGCCAAAGTGTGGCCAATTCTGTTTACACTCACACAAGAGAAAACAAATCCTTTAACTATTCCTTTCATCAGTCAGCCATTTCAACATCTGGTCATACAACATGTGGGTCCTCTGCCTCCTTAAAGGTCTATTTATGTGTTTTTCTTGACTGTAATCAGTGTTGGGGAGTAACGGAATACATGTACTATTACTATATATTTAAAATACAAAATATGAGTGTAGCCCGGATGGGAATTTGGGAGTAGATACTCGTAATTCCCATGGACTTAAACGCCACAGTAACATAAGGTGTTCACAACTAATGTTATGTGATGTAACTGTACCCTGAATGTAATTTGCCCTGTAATATGTCACAAGGTAAATACAGGTAATTAGAGCAATGAAACTGTTATGTTATACATAAAGTATTATTTTATGGTATGTAACTCTGAAGAGAGTTAAAATATTGTTCAGAGTTCTAATTTTCTGGAGGCCCGTGAAGGTAGCATGAAATGGGACCTGTGTATCTGTTGCAATGGAGGAAGAGAACGGCATGGAGAGATGCACGAGGTTAGCTAAACCAAAGTGAGAGACTCAGCTAGTTTTACTGAGGTTAACTAGCACAAAAGAGTGTATTACTAGAAAGCTAACCGTGGGAGAGCTTCGCAACAGAATGTGGGTGAAGTGACTTTTTGTTTCAACGGTCACACCACCGTGTAAAACTGTGTTTCCAGCTACGACTGCCGAGGCTAAAGGCTAGCCCGGATTGCTTGGCTGCGCCACGGAGGCAGCTGCTATGGAATGTCGGAGAGCTGGACAGTGACTGGCTAACGCGCTGTAGCAGAGACAGCATCCGGTCCGCAGGGAGAGCGGAGAGTGGATTTAGTTTGGGACTGGTGAACGGCAACCTACCGAGCAACTGAACTGTAAGTTGGACTTTCGTGCTCTTACTGGGGAGATGAAGATTTTTCTCCATCGTCCGCCGTGAGCAGCAAACAGGCCTGCAACAAGTGTGAATGTGAGTGTGTGTGGAGCCCATGTGTGAATATTGTGGATCTAGTGGATTATATAGCATATTTTTGAGTGTATATTAGTGAGTCACTTACCAAGAGGTGATAACATAATTTGTGTTGTTTAACATAATTTCAAAGGGAATTATTTCATTTACACGGCATGTTTCATTTGTTTATGAAGCTGGATATCATTTGAGTTAAGAAAAGGGTGTGTTGTACATTACTTTCAGTAAACGTTTGGTTTGTGTTAAAGAGTTGTCTGGGGTTGATTCTTTTACTACTGGTTAAGTCTAACTTGCAGGCAAAGGTTTACTGATAGTTTCCCCGATTCCTGTCTATACCAGAACCTTTTGTGGTATCTAGGCTGTAACGAACCTAACACCCCACCTAGGGGGTCCAAACTGAGGTAAGTGGATTTAGACTCAGTATCACGGGTGGGGTGCTACATAAAATGGAGGCACCGCTGGGATAAAGACTGGTAGTAATTAGTATTAACTTGTGACCCTTCCTTCCCCCCCCCCATCTCCAGCTGCCTCCCTCTTCCCACTCCACCACAACCACCCACACATGCAGGGCCTTGGAGTAGGGGTATGTCACCAGGGTGCAGAGGAGGCTACCCTGTCCCCTTCTAGCTTCCTCTGCCTCAATTTTATCCCACAACTTAGACATTCACATTGCTCACACTCTCATTACACATACATATAGGATCTTCGGGGTGGGCACGATACACGGAATCCAAAGTACCATCAGGGTGTACACCTCACCCCTGGCGTCGTTGCCCACCCCTCAATTTTAAATACACGTAGACATTGAGGGCTAGCAGGAGGGGCTATGCGCTTACCTGCTGCTCTCTGGCAGGTAGCTCCATGCCCTCCTGGGTTTTAATTGCACCTTAGAACACACATGCATCAACACTACAATGAGCGGGCGGAGGGAGGTTTGGAGTCTTCTCTCACCCCCATTCTCTGCGACCTGCTAGAGCGGGGGGGCTAGGAGGAGGAGTTGGCCATCCGACTGCGGTCTGGAGTGTGGGGCCTCCCTGCTGCTGCGGAGTCGGGGCGGTCTGCCTCTCCCCACCGCAGGGAAAAGTGTAACACCACCTGGGTCTGGGTGCAGTTCCCCCCTCCAGGGGCAAGGGTACCTAGACCCGGTTCGTAGAGTACGCTTGGGGAGTGTGATCGTGTGTACAGCGTCTCTTCATGTCTGTCTCCACGTTGGTTGAGTGTGGAGTAAGTGCATATGAGAGCATGAGGGTGGGAATGGATGTTTGTATCTGTGTGTGCCTGTATGTCTGTGTCTATATGTCAGGTTGGGTGTCAGACGCCACCTCTCTGGGGACATCTCAGGCCCTCCAAGGTATGGAGGTCTATCTCCCCCCACCACCACTTCCCCTGCCAGTGGCGGACTCCCTCAGATATCGGTGCGTTGGTGGTTCTTTGTGTCTGGGGATGGGCATCCAGGTACACACCGGCTCACTCCTTGGCGGCCGCTTATCGGGGCCTGGAGCCTGGGGCTCGCTCGGGCCACTTCGGAGGTGGGGTGCCCCCGGCCTCTCGGCCTGGGGCTCGGTCACTCAGGCACAGCTGGCTGCCGGCGGAACTCACGGGCGCGTCACTGCAGCTACCCCGGGCTTCTGCTCCGCGGCTGCTGAGTGAACCCTCATCTGGGACTCTCCTCAGCTCTTTCTGGGACAGTGGCGCGGCTGCCCCTCTGTTAGTCTTCCTTGGTCTCTTGTTTTTTGGGGGCCTCTGGATGTCTGGAGTTTTGATCTCCTCGTACCTGCTTCATGCCCTGGAGGACGGGGCTGTGGCCCCCCCCCACAACCTCTAGCAGATCATTACATGAAGGAACCTTTTAAAAAAAACAAAAAACAAGCGCGTCCATGCTCACAGGTGTACACACGGGTGATCACACCCACAAACTACACCCTTTTTGGCTCCTACCTCAAAGCACACTGTGTTCTGTTGATCTTATGTGCTGCACAATAATGCTTAATATTTAGTATTTACTGTCATATTCCCATATATCATTGTGATGTTGTTTATTCTATTACTCTTGTTCTCTTCTGCTTGTTTTCTTTTTTCTTTCTCAACAGGTGATCCAGGTGATCGATATATGCTTTTTTTTTTCTTTTCTTTCTTTTTTTTTTTTCCTTCCCATTCTGTTGGTTTTTGTTTTTTGCCCTTCTCCCCCGTCCCCCTTCTCAGCTGTTTCTCTTTCCCTCTTTCTTTCTCCCCTTCTTTCCTCCAGTCAAGTCTTTCCCGTATTCAGCAAGTGAAAATAAAATAAACAATAAAAGGTGAATCAAATGGACCATTATGGCAAGGCTGGGATGGTCAATTTGGTAAAGTAAATCCGTTGGGCATCTTTCATTGCCTTTAGACAATAATTCTGATGGCAAAAGAGCCAAACGGGACAGGCAAAAAAACTCCAAAAAAACAAAAAAAAAAACTTGTGACCCAGACAACCCTTAAAGAGAGAGTGATTTGAAATTATAGTAAGTTAAAGCAGAGCAAAATCAGTTTGTGTTTGGTATTGTGTTACACTATACACATACAGTAAGATTCACACACCCAGCACCAAGAAATGGCTCAGTTACAGCACTGGTGTAAAGGAGAAGGCCTTAACCCTTCGCATGCCATACTACTTAAAGATGTTTCTACGGTGGCCCTGAAGTGCAAATCACACCAACAAATTGCTAAACACAACAACAAAATTGAGAGGCCCTGAAGTGCAAATCACACCAACAAATTGCTAAACACAACAACAAAATCGAGAAACAAAAAAACAAATGGAGAATCACAAAAACAAAACTGAGAATCACAAAAAAAAAATTGAGAAGCACAAAAACAAAATTGAGAAGCACAAAAACAAAACTGAGAATCACAAAAACAAATCAAGAAGCACAAAAACAAAAGAAGAATCACAAAAACAAATCAAGAAGCACAAAAACAAAAGAAGAATCACAAAAACAAATTAAGAAGCACAAAAACAAAAGAAGAATCACAAAAACAAATCGAGAAGCACAAAAACAAAAGAAGAATCACAACAACAAATTAAGAAGCACAAAAACAAAAGAAGAATCACAAAAACAAATCGAGAAGCACAAAAACAAAAGAAGAATCACAAAAACAAATCAAGAAGCACAAAAACAAAAGAAGAATCACAAAAACAAATTGAGAAGCACAATTACATTAAGAAAACCGGAAAGGGTAGGTACCAGTCGGCAACAGGAGACATCACTGATTGGATGTCCGATCTGTTCGTCTTTGGAACCGGAAGTTACTCTGCCTGTGGCGCATTTCGTTTGAAGAAGAACGGCGGAATGTTTTGTCCTAGCTGTGGGAAAAAGCTGGTTGAGGAGTCGCCGAACTTTTGCAGCGGCTGTGGCGAGAGGCTTTATCACGCATCTTGCATCGGAGACACTTCACTCCCATCGAGTAAGTTAATAAGCATAATAAAATGTTTGTTATTTATTGATTTATTAGCCTAGCGTTAGCTGTTTCCAGCCCATAGCAGACCAGAGGGCTGTTCCACTAAGCGAGCTCAGAAAATCGAGGCTCATTTGAAAATGCACGCAGTTGTCAAAATGACTGCTCAAGACCTTTCTAGTAGTGAAGGTTTGAGGGCAGTTCTAGTGTTAACAAACCTCGCAGCTAGGGTGCCACGGACCAGACTTGTCCACAAGCATATTGCATAATGAATGAGCAGAAAGACTGCAGGTTAGCCTCGTTCCTGGAACCGAATTTGGGGCAATCGAGCCTGGATTTTCAGAGTGAGCCTGGCTTTTGGGATTAGCTTGCTTCGTGGAACAGTCCTCTGAGCATTTCCACAACTGAAACGATAATAAATTAGTTCATTTATTATGTTTGGTTAACTTTAGGAACTAACCCTATTATGTGTCTATACATTAAAACTTACTGGTGTAGAATTGTATTGGTCAATAGTATCAGTTGCATTGTCATTCCTTGGTAGAAATTTTCTAGTGAGATTATTCAGTGTTGTCCTTATTTGCGTGTTGTGTGGACAATGGAATGTTACATGAATGAATGTCTTTAATGTGTGACATTGTAGTACATTTTTCCTTTGTTTCCCTTTAGCATCACAGACTACCTCAAACTGCCCGACTCCAACCTTCAGCACCTTCATAGAATACAGAAAAAAGAAAAATGAAGAGAGGCAAAAGTTTTCTGAAGGGAGGAAGGGCTTAAAGAAAAAGGAAAAAAGAAAGGTTCAGGTAGTTTGGCTAGCTCAGTCTGAAAACAAGTTGAGGTTAATTTTCTAATGACATTCTTTTGTTATTCCTTAGGGGAGTTGTGTAAAAAATGTTCAGTGTAGTAAAGCTATCCAGAGTAAGAACAATTGTTTACGAGTAATTGTACATTTAGGTTGTCAGGAAGATCCCTCTTTAGCAGTTAATAAATATTCAAGTTTGAATAGATCTGCTTAGAGTCATATTAGTATCTACTTGGCCCATTGTTCATGTGTTTTTTCCTTACAGATAAATGTCGGCTTGATGACCATAAAAAAGGGTGGTTTGAAGCCATACCGTGGAAAAACAATTTTCCTAACAACAGACCCTGACGCTACTGCCACAAGTCTGCTCAATCAAGCTGTTAAAAAAATGAAGGACTTTAACAAAGATCTAAAAGATGGACCTTTCCTTCTTCTGTATCCGGATGGCACTGAGGTCATTACTGTCCCTGGAACACAAAGACCATTTACACTTGAGGCTTATAAGGCTGAAGTTGGCAAGCCTTATCAAAGAATCACTGTTTTCATCTGCTTGAAGAGTGACTTTGAAGATGGTAAGCTGCTAATGTTTGTTTTGATTTTGACACACATTCCCTTAGTTTCAACAACTGCTAATTTTGAAATTGTAAAATGATAACATTACGCATAAAGCACGCAAGTCAATAGCATACCTACATTAAAATGGTGAATGGCCTGTATTTGATATAGCAACTTCTAGGGTTCTACAACCCCCCCAAGACACTTCACAACAAAACCAGTCATTCACCCATACACATTCACACACTGCTGGTGATTAGCTACAATGTGGACACAACTGTCCTGGGACTCACTGACTGAAGCAAGGCTGCTGTACACAGATGCCACCTATCCCTCCCACTACCACCACCTGGCATGGAGGGTGAAGTGTCTTGCCCAAGGACACAACGACTGTGACAGACTGAGCAGGGCTCAAACCTTCAACCTTTTGATTACAGGGCGGGCTTTTAACTCCTCTGCCACCATTGCTGCCTAAATTAGCTTGTATATGTTATGTTTCTTCCTGGAAACATGAAATTCAGCCATTTTTGGATCTACTGAGTCATGATTTTTAAATGCTAACTTTATGCCTTTCGTATTAATCTATTATTCATGATCAAATAAAGTTTCATACATTAGTATGAATTTAGTTTGCTTAGCTTGATTTGTTTTCATGTTTTGTAGTTGGAGAAAACTCAGACTTGTCTGACTCTGACCCCGAGATTGTTATTAAAAGGCCCTCTGAGTTTGATCTTGCTGATACACTGGTAAGTACAATTTAAATTTTTTTTTATAGAGTTTTCTTGTTGTTTAGCCACCACCATTTGCCTCAGTTCAGTAAAACAGTTAATAGTTAAATGTGAAATACATTTTGTGTGTGTGTGCGTGCGTGCGTGCGTGCGTGCGTGCGTGCGTGCGTGCGTGCGTGCGTGCGTGCGTGCGTGCGTGCGTGCGTGCGTGCTTGCTCGCGTGCGTGTGTTTGTTTTTGTTTCAGCCATGGGAACTTCAACATGAAAGCAGTCCTTTACAGAAAGCGGCAGAATATGAGTAAGTGATATTTTAAGAACATGTAATCTTTTACTGTTTTTTGCCTAAACTTTTGTATTAATGACATATACACTTTTGTCAAGGTTAAAGGTTCAAGGTTCTTTTTTTGTCACATGCATAGTTATACAAGTATAACACACAGTCATTCATTCTGTATATGGTTTTTGGAACATGGACTACATAATACTTGTATTGCTTGTTTGTTAATCAAGATGCTTAAATATTTTCAAAGTGTCAATTAATATTTTCACAGTACACAACAATAATGCTTTTCTTTGTTCTCTAAGGAAGCGTGCTGGGGATCTTGTGCTTGCTAATGAAGTACAACAGGTAAAAAACTATTTTATTAGTAAAACAGTGCAGCAGACAATCTCCACCGCCTTTACTTTGCAATTAGATGACGATTCACTGTTTGCTTATTACATTCATTGTTATTATACAATGCATTTCACATCATCAATTTTCATACTATCAATAGATTATAACATCCACCCCTTAAAGGTACACTAAGTGAAATAATCACAAAGCAGTCTAATGTCTCAATCATGTTGGAAGGAAGGTTACATTGAAACTAACTGTGTATGACTCGTCTTTGTCATCTAGAATCTTCTGGCGCTGATCCGTAGCCATGAAACTCATGGAACGGGAGGAGGGAGAGTCACTCGTTTGTTTATAAAGATAGACTGTAGTACACAAATTTGACCACAGGATTTCTTATTTCATTCTTACTTACTGTACCTTTAGATAATCTATTGGGATAGGAAACCTAAGGTACATCCATCTACTTCCGGACCATGGGTCCCATACTGCTAAAAAAATAGGAGTCTATGAGCCAATAAAAATTATTTTCTGATCCCGTTTGATGTGTATAATGGATTTAAAATATGATGTCCGTGAAGTATATAAACACATTTTGATGCCAAAAAGTGCTTAAGCGACAGGTGGCAAAGGTTATTTTATGTTTTGTTTGAAAAGACGTGGCGAAATGTAAATGTTCGTCTCACAAAATTGACATCATCGAACCAGACACAGAGAAGAGGAAAAGCTTAGTTTTGTTTAGCGAGCTTCGAATCCTTCTTCCAGGATGATGTGGAGAAAACCACTATAAATCTGGCCATGTGATAATTAGCAGCTACGCTGGGGGAGAAAAGCTTCTGAGGCGACATCATATTTGCGACATCTGACTTGTAGTCATTTTAAGGACAAATTTTTACAAGCTAACAAATCTCAAATTACATTACAGACATAGTCGAAACACAATTATTTATTATTTAAATTGAAGTACAACATATGTGTGATTCAGAGAGTAAGGCAAAGCAGACCAGAAAATAACTTTTATAGCTCCATTCACTTCCATTCATTTTTCTTTTGTTCAGGGACCCACGAGCAGACCAGAAGGGGAGGAGACTTAGGCTCCCTATATTAAAATAATTATCAATTGGTCAAATATGAATTTTCATTCATCCTCTTTTCTGTATTTCCAGGTCATAGATTTGGAAGAAGAAAACGATACAGGCACTACTGAATGCCTCACTGTCGAGAGCTCCTGTTACAGGTGCGTTGTATCTTGAGTAATTATTCCAGAGGTTTGCACAAAATATATACACACAATTATTATAAATGTATGTAGTTTGACTCTTTTACATTTGATTCTTCAGAAAAATAAATAGTAGAATCGTTCTATAAAAGTGGAACTGCATGTTTATGCATTTGTATTTTTGCATCTACACTTTGTGTACATGTTTTCACTCTGCAGAAACTACACACAGCTGTTTGAACCGATTGTGATTGATGATGAAGATCCTACTCCTAACGAAGCCAAAGCTGAGCCCCCAGAAGAACCTGTGTTAGTAATTTAAACATTTGAATCCAATTAACCGCCATCTTGTTCTGTACAAGACATCATGCAATCATGAGAGAAGTATATACACCTTTAAAAAATAAGTTTCCCTTTTTCTTTTTTTTTTAGAGACACCAATTTGGAGGCACATGAAATTATTGCAAATTTGGCACTGGAACTTGACCACAAGAAGGTCAGCAGGTTCAATATATCAAGGTCAGCTGTATGGGATGGAGCTGTTAGAGGATTTCGACGCAGCACATACTCTGACAACTACGACATGTTCATCAAGTTTAATGATGATGCTGGCAGCTTTGAAGACGGTTTGGATACAGGTGGCCCGAGGCGTGAATTCCTCACACTTCTTATGGGCAGTCTGAGAAATCGCCCCATCTTTGATGGACCTCCAGAGAGCCGTTATCTTGTATATAATTCAAGAGGTGGATGTTTTCTCCGTAATTATTACAATGGAAATTTTAATAAAAATTGGCTTATTTTTTTCATTAGCATATTTAATAGCAATTAACCATGATAATTATGTGCCCTGTATTACAGCTGCCAGGCAAGATGAGTACTTTTTAGCAGGAAAGATGATCGCTGTATCCATTGTGCATGGGGGACCAGCACCACATTTCCTCTCCAAGAACCTGGTCAACCACATCACAGGGAATCAGAGTTTCAGCGCCACTGTAGAAGATGTGCAAGATGAGGAGATCACAAAAGTTCTACATCAGGTAGAAAATTACCTAGGCTCAGGGAATGGGTTTACTTAGAAGACACTTGGGGCCAGTTTAAAAGATTAAATCAGGATAACAGTTATCCGTGTTGGATCATATCTTGAAAGTAGGTTCAAGGTAGATTCTGTAATCTGAAAGGACAGATTTCCACCTCCCAACAACACAAGTGAAATAACAAATTGATTATTTCTTTAATCCAATGTTTGAATGAATCGTAAAAGTAGTGAAAATTATTTTTGTTTTTCTTACAGTAAACCTTTTTTTTTTTTTTTTTTTTTTTTGTTATAGGTCCTGAAAGCTGAATCAGAGGAGTCTTTGCATAATCTTATTTTGCAAAACAGCACAATCTTCCAAACTGCTGGATGCCTCAGAAATGTCAAGCCTTGTGAGAAACAAGCATTTGTGGAGGAATACCTCAGATGGTACATCCTTGAAAGAAACCAAAGTGTCATACAACGGTAAACTCATTACTCCTTTTAAATTCAGGATGGCCAGTTGCTCATCACAGCAGCCACTGACATTTTCAGACCTTCAGATGTATATGAAAAAACTGATTCGGTAGCATCCGGTGATCTGATGAACAACAACTTAATTCCTGAGCCACTGTTGCACGCTATTAACCTTTTGACACTAGAACTCTAATTTAGTATACATTTATTGTTCACAATGACCCATAATAATGTCATGCAACATGATTAATTTTTCAGTTATTTATAAAAAGAGGTGATCCCTTTTTCGACACACTTGTTTATTCCAGTGTGAAAGCACTATTTTTTTTTTTTAAATGCTGAAATCCCAATGAGCTCTTCTTTTTTTGCTGTCACAGTTAATTTATGAGCACTATTAATTATTTTTGTGTATGCATTTGAAATCTGTCCAAATTTATAATGAAAGATCTAGTAGGTAAAGTCATTTAAACACAATTTAGAAGACTGCAATAGTCATAGCTATAAACCAATTATTAGTTATTTGTCTATCCTTTGCAGATTTAAAGATGGACTGGAAAGTCTGAATTTTTTAAGTGCACTGCAAAAACATTCCAGTGTGCTGGCCCCACTCCTATGCTTCTCTGCAAAGGCCCTGACTGCTTCAGAACTGGAGAGCATGTTCAGACCAGATCTCAGCCCAGCAGGAAGCAACAAGCGGCATAAGGAGGTCCTAACACTTGGCTTTTGGGCAGATTATCTCCTTGATTGTGAAGGTTTGAATGGCCGTTTTTATTTGTTTATAGTTTTATGAAAGGAGAGGTAAGGAAATTAATTTTCTGTAATGTACTACAGTGTTTACTTTCTTCTTTCAGAGAAGGCAACAGCAGTGTGTCTGGAAGATTTGATGATGTTTGCCACAGGGCTGACGGCAGTTCCACCGGCAGGAATGACACCACCACCATGCATCCAGTTTTTAAGTGATTCGCCTTTTCCAGTTGCAAACACCTGTGCAAATACTCTGAAGCTACCCATCTGTGACTCATATGGCATCTTTAAGGCCAACATGGACTTTGGAATTCAAAATGCTCCAGGATTTGGATGTTCTTAAATCAGCAAGGTCATCAAGTTACAGTTACTGAGTTACCCTGTTAAGTAGTGTGCCAACGGCAGCTGAACCTAAGCAACTTCCATATTGTTAAACATTTAGTTGTTTTTTCTTAATATTGTGTATGTTGGAAAAGTGACAGAAATGCTGGACACTATTTGTAAATGGTTTTATTAAAGAAAATTGTAAATGTTTCCTTGTGGTTAAATGTTAATATTTAAATTCATGCCAGTTGCTGTATATTATGAACAATATTATATTCAATTTAGCAAGAGGGAAAGGAAACACTACTAACATTAAAAAAATGAAGGAAAAACAGAAGGGCTGGAGCACTCAAGTCCAAAGGTTTTATTAGGTGCAAAAAAAGGAAAGAAACTAACGTTTCAACACAGTGTGTGTCTTCGTCAGAGTAACTCTGACAAATGTCATTACAAACTGAAGTTCAGTTGGTATCTAAAACCCAGCTATGTCCTTCAGGGCCAAATACAGTTCTGTGGCCGATTCCCAGTCTTGTGGCTGCTGCAGTGTGTTTTGTTGTACAGCCTGTTGTAAATATTCCTCAATGTTTGGATCACCACACAATCCAACCGGTAGCCCCTCCTCGGGAAACACATCCAGTTCCCTCTCCTCAACAGCAAATCCACAGTCTCTTGAACCATATCTGCAAAATGAAAATAGAACAGTGAAGGATTTTTTGCTGACAATATGGAACTATATAAATCAACGCATGCAGTGACATGTTATAAACTGCTGTATCATACTTATGTGTAAAATTATGAATATATATTAACCAACTTAAGCAATAACAACACCTTGCATTTAGTTTGATGCAAAAGGTTAATTCATTTTGTTAAGAACTCAAATACCTGTGAGGCAAGAGATAGAGTTCGTTTGGAATCCCCCCTGGACACGATGCAAGTCTGCTTGGCCGGATCCTGTGTTTGTTCCAGAGGTCTTTGCATTCATCCAGGTCTTTCTGTAGAACCCCTCTGAAGCAGAATCTCAGCAAGCATTGGTGTTCGTGGCTTCCATTTAAGTTTCCAGAGTCTCTTAGGTCTCCAAACAAGTCCATCCAAAACTGAGACCTGGGTATATAATTAATATTTAAGAATCAATTTAGCTTTGTTCTTGGTCATTTTATAGGGTTTGTTACATTTTGGTCCCATTTAAAACATGCCACAAATGGATGTCAAACAAAGTAATGCATATTAGTTTTCCATAAATATTGTAGCGACCCTGCAGTAATGTTCTTGTTAAAAATGCTGTATTCTTTTCACTCTGTTCTGTGTGTTGATTGTGAGGAGTGGAGAGTTTGGTCTGAGTTTTTCATTTTGTATTGGCGTCGTTAAATCTAGGCAAGCATGCTCATTTCGGCACAACAGCTGACAGTGACCATTTTGAGTTCCTGCAATAAAGTGACGGCTGTTAACGTCTATCTCATCCAACTTTTCAACACGTCCAGCAGGACGCTACTCTATTTTCTTAAATGCATGTAAAAAAAACGATCTGATCAGCTTTCACTGTAGCTTACACCTACCAGACACAAATGTACCCACCTTCCTCTTCTGAAATAAGACCACCATGACTCGATGCGCTGATTCCCAGTAGATGATCCGTAACTGTGGCTTGACGATCCAGCATAATAGTCCGTGTGCGCGTGACGGAGGGTACACTGTATTGCTGCCATAGTCCCATTCTCAGTCCCGAAGTCTGTTCGTAATCTCATTGGTATCACACCAAGACTCTTTACACAGTTTATATAATTGTGAGCTATAACAGCCGGGTTGTTGTTTGTTGCTCCACACACAAGCCACATCAGTCTTCTTGAAAAGCCATCTATACATCCTGACAGGGCCAAGCCAAAGGGTTTCAGTTTATCATAGCCATCTACATGCCATATGTAATTGGGCCCCATGGAGTGATACGTGCGTCTTGTGAACCTCCTTCGAGTTCTCAAAGCGATTCCTTGAGGATTTAGTTGTCTCAACAGCCTCATAACTACATCACGCTTGACACGCAGCTTGTGTTTTTGTTTGAGAACTTGCCACATGGTCCGATATCCAAACAATTGTCCTGGTCCTCGAAGCTCGGCCAAAATGGCACGCCTCACCTCAGGAAGTGGAGAATAGTTGCCTCGTCTGTACAGTCCAGATTCTTTTAAATGCGTTTTCAGTGTACGCATACTAATTGAAATGTCACGATTACACTTGAGCATATCCAGTATCACCTCGTATGTATGTCCTGAATCAAAATATTCTCGAATAGCGACAGCTATGTTTGGGTCACCGCTAATGTTCATGTTTGAAAAAAATGCGCCACAGGCAGAGTAACTTCCGGTTCCAAAGATGAACAGCGCGGACGTCCAATCAGTGATGTCTCCTGTTGCCGACTGGTACCTACCCTTTCCGGTTTTCTTAATGTAATTGTGCTTCTCAATTTGTTTTTGTGATTCTTCTTTTGTTTTTGTGCTTCTTGATTTGTTTTTGTGATTCTTCTTTTGTTTTTGTGCTTCTTGATTTGTTTTTGTGATTCTCAGTTTTGTTTTTGTGCTTCTCAATTTTGTTTTTGAATTCTCAGTTTTGTTTTTGTGCTTCTCAATTTTGTTTTTGTGATTCTCAGTTTTGTTTTTGTGCTTCTCAATTTTGTTTTTGTGATTCTCAGTTTTGTTTTTGTGATTCTCCATTTGTTTTTTTGTTTCTCGATTTTGTTGTTGTGTTTAGCAATTTGTTGGTGTGATTTGCACTTCAGGGCCTCTCAATTTTGTTGTTGTGATTAGCAATTTGTTGGTGTGATTTGCACTTCAGGGCCACCGTATGTTTCTGAGGACACAGAGATTGAAGTCATAGAAAGAACTCTGCAATCCATTAAAGTTCTTAGACGTGTGAAGGTTAGAGGACGTATGTATGATCCCCAGAGCAAGTGTTTGACCGTACTGTGTGAATGCAGAGAAAAGGTAAATACTAAAGCCATTCCTCTGGACATTCTAGCTGATGGCAGCAATTCACCCTGGAGAATCATCGGCCACTTAGAGGAGGAGGATGGTTTAGTTGACCAGCTGGTTGCAGATGACTGGCAGGCACCTCAAACTGATTTGGGACCTGCCGCCACACTTCAGGCCTCCACTCCTGAAGCAATCATCAGAGCTGTTGGAGACCTTCTGGAAAATACCTCTAAGCCTGCCAATGACAATAGCAGCTACAGGAGGTTGCGCACCTCCTCAGGGGTTGTCCCCACACCCCCAGGAGAGGAGCAGTTGGAGAACTGGAAACTACAGGCTCGACTGATGATAGAGGAATACGATCGGCCTGACAGAGAGAAGAAAATCACGATAATGGAAAGTGTAAAGGGTCCCGCGTTGGAGCTTTTACAGGCTGTACGATTTAATAACCCTGAAGCAACACCTCAAGAATACATTGATGTGATTGAGAATACTTTTGACAGACCAGAAACAGGAGAGTAACTCTATTTTGCCTTCAGAATGCTATGTCAACACAGAGGGGAGAAACTTTCTGAGTTTCTGAGAAGAATGGAGAGATCTCTGAGCAAGGTGGTCAAAAAGGGAGGTCTGTCTCCTGCCCTCATTGACAAAGCACGTCTAGATCAGCTCATTAAAGGTGCAACAGAGTCTGACCTGATGCTGTTAAGTTTGCATTTAAGGGAATGAAAAGATAATCCCCCTACCTTTCTGCAGCTGTTAAATGAGGTCCGCACTGAAGAGGAGCATGAAGCTTCTCGGCGCAGACTTAACCTCAACAAAGTCGTGCATGTCAAAAGCGCTACTGTACCCACAGGCCCAGACCTCCCTCTCCCCAGCCACCTCCTCCAGCTTATCCGGGGGAATACCAAGGCGTTCCCAGGCCAGCCGAGAGATATAATCTCTCCAGCGTGTCCTGGGTCTGCCCCGGGGCCTCCTCCCGGTGGGACGTGCCTGGAACACCTCACCCAGGAGGCGCCCAGGGGGCATCCTTGTCAGATGCCAGAACCACCTCAGCTGGCTCCTTTCGATGTGGAGCAGCAGCTGCTCTACTCTGAGCCCCTCCCGAATGGCCGAACTTCTCACCCTATCTCTAAGGGAGAGGCCAGCCACCCTTCGGAGGAAGCTCATTTCTGCCGCTTGTATCCGCGATCTCGTTCTTTCGGTCACTACCCACAGCTCGTGGCCATAGGTGAGGGTAGGGACGTAGATCGACCGGTAAATTGAGAGCTTCGCTTTTACACTCAGCTCCCTCTTCACCACAGGTGCAGCGTCCGCATTACTGCAGCTGCAGCCCCAATCCGTCTGTCGATCTCCGGCTCCCTTCTCCCATCACTCGCGAACAAGACCCCAAGATACTTGAACTCCTCCACTTGGGCAGGAACTCATCCCCGACCCGAAGTGGGCACTCCACCCTTTTCAGGCTGAGAACCATGGCCTCAGATTTGGAGGTGCTGATCCTCATTCCCGCTTCTTCACACTCGGCTGCGAACCGTTCCAGTGCGAGCTGGAGGCCCTCACCCGATGAAGCCAACAGAACCACATCATCCACAAAAATCAGAGATGAGATTCTGAGGCCACCAAAGCGAAAGCCCTCCCCCACTTGGCTGCGCCTAGAAATCCTGTCCATAAAAATTATGAACAGAACCGGAGACAAAGGGCAGCCCTGGCGGAGCCCATCACCCACCGGGAACGAGTCCGACTTATTGCCGGCAATGCGAACCAAGCTCTTGCAACGGTTGTATAGGGATCGAATGGCCCGTAGCAATGGGCCAGACACCCCATACTCCCGCAACACCTCCCACAGGACACCCCGAGGGACACGGTCGAATGCCTTCTCCAAGTCCACAAAACACATGTAGACTGGTTGGGCAAACTCCCATGCACCCTCAAGTATCCTTGAGAGGATAAAGAGCTGGTCCAGTGTTCCGCGACCAGGACGAAAACCGCATTGTTCCTCCTGTATCCGAGGTTCGACTAGCGGACAAACTCTCCTTTCCAGCACCCTGGCATAGACTTTCCCAGGGAGGCTGAGGAGTGTGATCCCCTGTAGTTGGAACACACCCTCCGGTCCCCCTTCTTAAAGATGGGGACCACCACCCCGGTCTGCCAGTCCACAGGTACTGCCCCTGATCTCCACGCAACATTGCAGAGGCGTGTCAACCAGGACAGCCCTACAACGTCCAGAGCCTTCAGGAACTCGGGGCGGACCTCATCAACACCAGGGGCTCTGCCACCAAGGAGTTGTTTAACTGCCTCAGTGACCTCGCCCCCGGAAATTGGCGGGTCATTCCCCTCATCCCCAGACTCAGTCGACGTCAGCAGCGCTCCGCCAGCACTATACACAGTGCAGGTAGAGCACCGCTTTCCCCTCCTGAGACGCCTGACGGTTTGCCAGAATCTCTTCGAGGCAGTCTGAAAGTCTTTTTCCATGGCCTCTCGGAACTCCTCCCACACCCGAGTTTTTGCTTCAGCCACTGCCCGAGCTGCATTCCGCTTCGCCTGTCGATACCTGTCGGCTGCCTCCGGAGTCCCACAGGCTAACCAAGCCCGATAGGACTCCTTCTTCAGCCTGGTGGCTCCCTTTACCTCTGATGTCCACCATTTGGTTCGGGGATTACCACCACGGCAGGCACCAACCACCTTGCGGCCGCAGCTCAATGCAGCAGCTTCGGCAATGGAGACGCTGAACATGGTCCATTCGGACTCAATGTCCCCAGTCTCCCTCGGAATGCTGTTGAAGCTCTGCCGGAGGTGTGCGTTGAAGATCTCGCGGACTGGGGCCTCTGCTAGACGTTCCCAGCACACCCTCACTACGCGTTTAGGTGCACCGGGTCTGTCCAGCGTCCTCCCCCGCCACCTGATCCAACTCACCACCAGGTGGCGATCAGTTGACAGCTCAGCCCCTCTCTTTACCCGAGTCTCCAGAACATATGGTTGCAGGTCTGGTGATACGATTACAAAATCGATCATCGACCTACGGCCTAGAGCATCCTGGTGCCACGTGCACTTATGGACACTCTTATGTTCGAACAGGGTGTTCATTATGGCCAAACTGTGATTAGCACAGAAGTCCAATAATAAAGCACCGCTCGGGTTCAGATCAGGGAGGCCGTTCCTCCCAATCACGCCCCTCCAGGTCTCGCTGTTGTTACCCACGTGTGCATTGAAGTCTCCCAGCAGGACAACAGAGTCTCCAGGTGGAGCACCTTCCAGCACCCCCCCCCCCCCCAGGGACTCTAAGAAGGCCCTTCCAGCACCCCCCCCTGGGTACTCTGAACTGCCACTCGGCGCATAAGCGCAGATGACAGTCAGGACCCGTTCCCCGACCCTAAGGCGCAGGAAACAAACCCTCTCGTCCACCGGGAAAAACCCCAACGTACCGGCAGCAAGCCGAGGGGATATTAGAATACCCACCCCAGCCCGCCGCCTCTCACCAGGGGCAACTCCAGACTGAGACAGAGTCCAGCCCCTCTCCAGGAGACTGGTTCCAGAGCCCAAGCCATGCGTAGAGGTGAGCCCGACTATATCTAGCCGGTACCTCTCAACCTCACGCACTAACTCAGGCTCCTTCCCCACCAGAAAGGTGACATTCCATGTCCCTATTGCCAGTCTTGGCAGCCGGGGGTCAGTCCGCCAGGGCCTCCACTCCTGGCCGCCACCCGGCACACAATGCACCCGACCCCTATGGCGCCTCCTGCGGGTGGTGGGCCTGCGGGAGGATGGGCCCATGTCACCTCTTCGGGCTGTGCCCGGCCGGGCCCCGTGGACTAAGGCCCAGCCACCAGACGCTCACCCTCGGGCACCCTCCCCGGGCCTGGCTCCAGGGCGGGGCCCCGGTAACCTTATCCCGGGCAGGGTAAACTGTTCCCCCGATATCCTTTTCATAAGGGTCTTCTGAATCGCTCTTTGTCTGGTCCCTCACCCAGGACCAATTTGCCATGGGAGACCCTACCAGGGGGCAAAAGCCCCCAGACAACATAGCCCCTGGGATCCCTGGGACACACAAACCCCTCCACCACCATAAGGTAGCGATTCAAGGAGGAGAAGACAAAAACCTCCAAGCGTTAAAGAAAGAAGTGATGAGGCTAAGAAAGCAGATCTCTGTCATGTCAGTCAACCCCCAGCACAGGGGTTGCGGTGTCCTCCCCCAGGCACCATGGTTTTCCCACGCACCTTCAGCGGGGAGCAAGAACACTCAGAGATCCCAGTCACTTTTTCTGTTATCGCTGCGTGTAGGATGGGCACATCTCTACCAAGTGTAAGGCTCCAGAAAACTACCCTAAAGTGATACAGAAATTCATTCAGGCTCAACGGAAGCAGGGAGAAAGTAATAAAACTCCCAGTCCTGGCAAAGAACCAACCACCACCAATGTAGGTGTTAATCGGAGTGTTGTCAATGTCAGGACGCCTAGTTTCCCTGAAGGACTGGTAGGGCCACCCTCCACAGCCGGTGTGAAGGTAGATGCTGTACCTTGCACTGCTCTTTTAGACAGTGGCTCTCAGGTGACCATCATTTTTGACAGCTGGTATTCAAAACACTTGTCTCATGTGCCTTTACGCTCTGTTACGGGCCTAGATATTTGGGGCCTAAGTGAATCAGAGACCAGCTATCTTTACAGGGGGTACATTCAAATTGAATTGGAATTCCCTGAAGAAACACGAGCTAAAGTTGAGACTATCCCAGTCCTTGCTTTGGTGTGCCCAGACTCTCGGTGCTCAGATACCGTACCTGTCTTGGTGGGCACCAATGTTCATAAAATCAGACCCATTTCTGCAACTGGAAAGAAAGTGAGGGTGGAGAATGTTTGCTCTGCCCAAGTGAATGTTCAGCAGCCTCAGAACCTACCGACTATTATGTCTGAGTCTGCCAAGGATGATGACAGTCCAGTAGCTAACGTTAAAGTGGACTGGTCCTGGCCCACTGGTCATTCCAGCTGGGAAAGAACATATAGCTGTCTGTAAAGTCAAAGACATCCACATTATTGGAAACAGCATCCTCATCACAGAATGGGCAGCTTCACATGCCCTTCCCCCGAGTGTGCTTGTGCAGCCAACCGTACTGTTCTCCAAGATGCTTGATAGAGACAAGTTTCTGGTGCTCATGCGCAACCAGTCACTAAAAGACACTGCCATTCCCATGGGCACTGTGGTTGCACATCTGCATGTAGCTGATATCAGCTGATGTCCCCGGCCCAAACACAAAAGCTTCTACTATGCTTGACCCATCTCTGTTTAATTTTGGAGACTCTCCTATACCAGCTGAATGGAAACAGAGGCTTAGTCAGAAACTTGCAGAGAGAGGCAAAGTTTTCTCGACGGAGGAATGGGATGTGGGTTTGGCTAAAGGAGCGCAACATCACATCCGTCTAGCTGACCATACCCCCTTCCGAGAGCGGTCCCGCCGTTCAAGGTTCAGGGTTCAAGGTTCTTTATTTGTCACATGCATAGTTATACAAGTATAACACACAGTGAAATGTAGCCTGACACGCTCCTCGACATGTGCAAAAATTGGGGGGGGGGGGGGGGGGGGTGTGGAGGAAGAACATTATATATATATATATATATATATATATATATATATATATATATGTATATACACTGGGTGAATGTGCAGTTGTAGCAGCAAGCAGGTGAATTCTGTACATTAATATGAATAGACATCTGACTATTTTACAGGATAGACAATATAAACATATTTAAAATTAAAGGAATTTGAAATGTACATTGTGCCTTGGTTTAGAGTGTCTGGAAGAGAGTCCTGTCTCAGTCAATTATAGATGATGTGAGAGGGCGGGTGTGTGTGTTTAGGGCACGGATGGCTTGGGGATAGAAGCTCCTCTTGAGTCTCTCTGTCCTTGCCCGGAAGATGCGGAACCTTCTACCAGATTGCAGAAGTTGGAACAGTTTGTTGCCAGGATGGGACGGGTCCTTCAGTATCTGCACTGCTCTAGTCCGGCATCTCCTGGTGTAGGTGTCCTGAAGCGGGGGGAGAGCAATCCTGCAGCAGCATTCTGCTGTACGGATCACTCTCTGGAGAGCTTTTTGGTCCTTCACACAGCTGTTCCCGAACCACGATGTCATGTTCTGTGTGAGGATGCTCTCCACAGCGCCTGTATAGAAAATCCTGAGGATCTTTGGAGAGACCCTGAACTTCCTCAGTTGTCGTAGGTGATACAGGCGCTGCCTAGTCTTTTTGGTCTGGACCTGAATGTGGGCAGCCCATGTCAGGTCTGAGGAGATGTGGACACCAAGATACTTGAAGGACTGCACCCTCTCCACTGGAGCTCCATTGATGATAATGGGCTTGTAGTCTCTGTGCTGACCCCTTCTGAAGTCCACCACCAGCTCCTTGGTCTTGCTGACGTTCAGCTGGAGGTGGTTGTCCTGGCACCACGATGCCAGATTCTTCACTTCATCCATGTAGGCCGTGTTGCCCCAGCTGACCTGGATGACTTACGTCGCCACCTGCAAGGACTTTTGGCAGCGGGGATAATAAAAGAATCAAGGAGTCCCTATGCTTATCGTCTTGGCACGAAAGAAAACGGGGCGGTTGCGCATGTGTGTGGACTATCGGACCCTGAATCGCAGAACTGTCCCTGACCAATACACAGTTCCTTGCATTGACGAGGCGTTGGACTGTTTGTCTGGCAGCAGGTGGTTCTCTGTCTTGGATTTGCATAGTGGATACTACCAAATTCCCATGGCAGAAGAGGACAAGGAGAAGACCGCTTTCATATGTCCTTTGGGATTCTTTCAATTTGAGAGGATGCCCCAGGGGATAACAGGAGCTCCCGCGACCTTTCAAAGAGTAATGGAGAAAGCAGTGGGAGACATGCACATGATTGAGGTCATAGTGTACCTTGACGATTTGATCGTGTTCGGAAGAACTTTGGAAGAACATGAGCAGAGACTAATCAAAGTTCTTGACAGACTGGAAGAGACTGTCCTAAAATTGTCCATCGACAAATGTCAGTTCTGCAGGCCACAGGTGACATATGTTGGACACATAGTGTCAGAGAAAGGGATTGCCACTGACCCAAGCAAAGTTGAGGCGGTAGCTCGCTGGAAGCAACCCACCGATCTCCCATCACTGCAGTCTTTCCTAGGGTTCTGTGGGTACTACCGTCGCTTCATAAAGGACTACTCCATCATTGTCAAGCCGTTAATCGAACTATGTAAAGGTTACCCACCAACCCAGAAAGGAAAGAGAGCTGTCAGAGTCCCAGAAAAGACCTACCATCACGTAAATGAACCGTTTGGGGACAGGTGGGATGCTGCATGTACAGAGGCTTTTCAGAACATTATACATTCTCTTACAAATGCACCTGTTCTGGCATTCGCAGACCCAACCAAGCCTTATGTGTTGCACATTGATGCTAGCCTTCAGGGGTTGGGTGCTGTGCTCAACCAAGAACACCCAGAAGGGCTGCGACCAGTTGCCTTTGCTAGCCGAAAGCTTAGCTCATCAGAGAAAAACTACCCCGTGCACCAGCTTGAGTTTTTGGCGTTGAAGTGGGCTGTAGTTGACAAGTTTCACGACTACCTGTACGGAGCACAGTTCACTGTGAGGACGGATAACAATCCCCTCACATATATCCTCACCACAGCCAAGCTCAATGCCACCGGGCATCGGTGGTTAGCTGCTCTTGCCACTTACGACTTCACTCTCCAGTACCGACCTGGAAGCAGTAACATTGATGCTGACGCGTTATCGCGCAACCCCTTACCAACAGAGGACACTGATTGGCAAACTCTGCCCTTGGACAGTGTCAAAGCTCTGTGTAAGCAGATCTCCTGTAGAAAGTCAGCAGGAGGAGGGGCAGTCAGCTTTGCTGAATCTTTAGGGGTTTCCCCTGAGGCACTCCCAGAGTGTTTTGTTTTCCCCACTCATCTTGACTACGGGTGTTTGACCCAGATAAGCAAAGCCGAGCTTATCAAAGCACAAGACAAGGATCCAGTGATCGCTCCTGTAAAGAAATCCATGAATGGAGCGATTCCCTTTACTTTCGACCAAAACTCCAATGCAGAAGCCATGTTGCTTCAAGGAGAGGCAAACAAGTTGGCAATCACTGATGGAGTACTCTACAGGAAAGTACACATCAGCTTGTACTACCCCGAGAGCATGTTGCCATGGTGCTTAGATCACTTCATGATGAGTCAGGTCACCTGGGGGTGGACAAGACTGTGGAGCTCATACGAGACCGATTCTACTGGCCTAGGATGAGTGCAGAAGTTGAGCAGTACATCATGAATTGTGGGAGATGTGTTGCACGTAAAGCACCTACACAACGAGCTGCACTATTGAACCAGATCACCAGTAGTAGGCCACTAGATCTCGTGTGTATCGATTATCTATCCCTAGAGCCAGACTCTCAGGGATATGCTAACGTTCTGGTAGTGACTGATCACTTTACCAGATATGCACAAGCTTTTCCAGCTAAAGACAAAAAAGCCTCCACAGTAGCCAAGATTCTCTGTGAGCGGTACTTTGTGCATTATGGACTTCCGGCCCGGATACATTCCGACCAGGGACGTGATTTCGAGAGTAAGCTGATCCACGACCTTCTGAGAGTGTTGGGAATCCAGAAATCCCGGACAACGCCTTATCATCCCCAGGGAGATCCACAGCCAGAGAGATTTAACCGGACGATACTTTCCATGCTGGGAACCTTGGATCCCAAGAAGAAACAGGCGTGGAATCAGTCCATCAGTCATTTGGTACACACGTACAATTGTACGCACAACGAAGCAACTGGGTACTGCTTGTGTTTGGCAGGGAGGCCCGGCTGCCTGTGGACATCTGTTTCGGAACAAACGACCAGACACACAGCAGTTTGACACATCACCAGTACGTAGCTAAGCTGAAAGCTGATTTGCAACAAGCTTACCCTCTAGTGACAGAGCCTGCTGACAAAAGTCATCAGAGAAACAAGAAAGCACATGACAAGCATGTGAAAGAACAGACCTTGGCACCAGGAGACCGGGTGTTGCTAAAGAATTTTGGTGTCACTGGAAAGCACAAGTTGAAGAATAAGTGGAGAACTGCACCCTATGTTGTGCTTGACAAAATGCCCCGTCTACCAGTATACAGAGTGAAACCTGAGAAGGGACTGGGGGTGGAGAAAACGGTGCATCGTAACCACTTATTACCCATAGGGTATCTAGTGAGACTTCCAGATGATAGTGAACCAGAGGTGTTTGATAGACCTGTCACTCGATCCCAAAGGGGACTCGCCAAGGCTAAACCAGTTGACAATCAGGGAGGTGCAATATCTTCTTAAGAGTCGGAATCCGAAGATGCATGACACAATTCCCATATGTGGATTGTGAAAACCTTCTGTCACTGTCAGAACAGCTTCTGAGGTCAAGGTCAAAAGCCAAATGTGTTGGATCTTGGGAGTTCAACCACTGATTTGGCAGATATTGAAAGAAATCCAGATGATCATAACCCTCCAGATCTCCATCTAGACCCTGAGGCAGTTACAGTGATTGGCCCTGAGGAGGGAACCGAAGAGAGTGGGATGTCGCTGGAAGGAGAGGAGCATCCAGTGGGCCGTCCACAGAGACTAAAGAGGCTTGTGGTGAGACTGAGTTATGATGAACTCGGGCAATCATCAGATCACCCTGTAGTGGTTTTGAGCCATGGGGTTTTGGTGGGAAGTGGCACTTATAGACATTCACGAGATCACATTTGCCAGACTTCATGGTGTCACCCACTAGCACTATGCCCTTCCTGTGTTAAATTAGAGCTGGACTAACAAAGCACAGATTTTTGTGTTTATAAATCTGTGGGGTTTGATAGGGGCATCAAACGCATTTAGAAGGGGGAGGGTGTATACCGGATGGGAATTTGGGAGTAGATACTCGTAATTCCCATGGACTTAAACGCCACAGTAACATAAGGTGTTCACAACTAATGTTATGCGATGTAACTGTACCCTGAATGTAATTTGCCCTGTAATATGTCACAAGGTAAATACAGGTAATTAGCGCAATGAAACTGTTATGTTACTCATAAGGTATTATTTTATGGTATGTAACTCTGAAGAGAGTTAAAATATTGTTCAGAGTTCTAATTTTCTGGAGGCCCGTGAAGGTAGCATGAAACGGGACCTGTGTATCTGTTGCAATGGAGGAAGAGAACGGCATGGAGAGATGCACGAGGTTAGCTGAACCAAAGTGAGAGACTCAGCTAGTTTTACTGAGGTTAACTAGCACAAAAGAGTGTATGACTAGAAAGCCAACCCTGGGAGAGCTTCGCAACAGAGTGTGGATGAAGTGACTTTTTGTTTCAACGGTCGCACCACCGTGTAAAACTGTGTTTCCAGCTACGACTGCCGAGGCTAAAGGCTAGCCCGGACTGCTTGGCTGCGCCACGGAGGCAGCCGCTATGGAATGTCGGAGAGCTGGACAGTGACTGGCTAACGCGCTGTAGCAGAGACAGCATCCGGTCCGCAGGGAGAGCGGAGAGTGGATTTAGTTTGGGACTGGTGAACGGCAACCTACCGAGCAACTGAACTGTAAGTTGGACTTTCGTGCTCTTACTGGGGAGAAGAGGATTTTTCTCCATCGTCCGCCGTGAGCAGCAAACAGGCCTGCAACAACTGTGAATGTGAGTGTGTGTGGAGCCCATGTGTGAATATTGTGGATCTAGTGGATTATATAGCATATTTTTGAGTGTATATTAGTGAGTCACTTACCAAGAGGTGATAACATAATTTGTGTTGTTTAACATAATTTCAAAGGGAATTATTTCATTTACACGGCATGTTTCATTTGTTTATGAAGCTGGATATCATTTGAGTTAAGAAAAGGGTGTGTTGTACATTACTTTTCCGGCCCTTACATTCAGTAAACGTTTGGTTTGTGTTAAAGAGTTGTCTGGGGTTGATTCTTTTACTACTGGTTAAGTCTAACTTGCAGGCAAAGGTTTACTGATAGTTTCCCCGATTCCTGTCTATACCAGAACCTTTTGTGGTATCTAGGCTGTAACGAACCTAACGCCCCGCCTAAGGGGTCCAAACTGAGGTAAGTGGATTTAGACTCAGTATCACGGGCGGGGTGCTACATAACTGTATTCCGTTGCAGTTACCGTTTAAAAAGGTGGTATTCCAAATACAGTTACTTTGTTGAAATAAAGGGATTACACAGCGGCCTTTTCCTGTTTCATATGTTTGGCTGTCCCCTCTCTATTTACCTAATGTCCACCTGTAAGGAAGAGGACTCCCTTACTGCATTTATTTATATTATATTATCTGTATAGCACTTTAGAGCACACCTTTCACTTTATTAAAAGCACCTTATCAAGCACTTTATTTAGCATTGCACTTTAAGCATGGATTTGCACAGAAGAAGTTTAAATATTTATTGACTATTTATTGGGAATTTTAAAATCAGTTGGTAGCCTTGTTTCAGATCCTGCACAGCTGCTCCTCGTCAAGGAATGTGGTGGTTGTCTTTGAGGAGAAAAGAATGGTGATTGAGATTGTGATTAAGGTTTACCAGTAAGGAAAACTAATGCAAATGTGTGTGTGAAATCTAGGAATAAAAGTGGTGCAAATAGGTGTTTGTAGGATAATGGCTGTATCCCAATTCAGGGTCTGTTTAATAACGAAGAACATTAAAACATTACTGTTGGCCACATGTCGGCAAAGTTATGTGACAATAGTGACGTTTGTACTAACTTGGTTTTAAAGCCTTTACTTTAAAATATACGCCGTTCAATAGCTGACCTTAATCTTACAGAGAATGATCAAAGCTCATGTAGAAACAAACAAACAAATGAACAGAAGATTTTCTCCTTCATTTCTGTCAAACAAAGCTGTATGAAACGTTTCCAGCTGTTATTATCATGGTTGCTAGGCAACCTGGGCAGCGCGACGGAGGCTAGACAGTCTCATTTCACAAGCCTCCCACTTCCGGCCTTAGCGGTCTTTGAGTACGCGGTCTTTGAGGACCGTTAAGGCTGCGTACTTTAAGGCTGCAGACCCTGAATTGGGATACAGCCAATGATTACTCACCTTTCTTGCCTGTGTTCTCTTCAAGGTGTTTGGGCAAATGTTTTCCCGGGGGTCCAGACACCATTTAAAAGTTCCAGGAGAGACCATTGGTAAAGAGAGAGTGGTGAATCTTGTTGTGCTTGGGTTTCTGGGTTTTTATAATATTGGGTTTGGTGTAACATTAAGTGTGAACTATTTATTAATATGAAAATGTGAAATGTTTTTATGTATATATTTATAATAATTGATATATTGTATACTGTGGTGGAAGGTTGGGATTTAAGAATTTACCTGAGAGTGGAATAATGGTTTAGTCTGTGACAGCTGAACATATTTAAGGCTGCCAGTTGTCATTAGAGTGTGGATTTTGTGCTGTGAAGAAGCTCAATGAGTTAACTGTTGTAAGGAGAGCTGTATAGGAAATAAATACTTTTGTTCCACTACACTTGGTCCATCTCACTGTGTTTCCAGCCGCTAAGGGCCACCCTGTTACACCACCCTACTGTTACTCATTTTATATAAAGATTTAAAAATCTAGTTGGTATTGGTATGGTGAGTATCCTTCAGTAATAATAATAAATCACACAGCAATAGTACATTCATGTAGTTGTAAAAAGCAAGATTATATATTACGTAATCCAAAGTATTCAAACTTACATTACTCTCATTGAGTAATGTAACAGAATACGTTACAAAATACATTTTGGGGCATGTATTCTGTAATCTGTAGTGGAATATAGGGCTGGGCCATATTATACCGTTCACGGTAATACCGGTATAATGTTAGGCAACGATAGGAAAATGAAATATCGCGATAGAATATGAGTAAAACGCGCATGCGCAGTGGCTTTGTTTTCATACGCACATGGCCGATTGTTGAGTGAAACAAATGAACCAGAATTGGTTTGTAAAAATGGTGCAACTTCAGTGATGTGGAACTGGTTTGGTGTTTGTCCGTCAGATACATGACAAAGCACCTTTTTTTGCAGACTCTGGGTTTGCCTACCCACTCTGCGACGAGGCCCGCCGTGGTATGACCACCGGGACGGACCGGGCGTCTCGGTCTCGCTACCGAGCGATCGCGTCTGGCGGGGGGGGAAGCGCGGGGAGGACAGGGCGGGGTCCGAGAACCACCACCCCCTTCGACCTTCGCGCTGTAACCCCCGGCCAGCGCTAGAGGCGAGCCTGCGGGCCGGAGGAGCTGACCACCCGAAGGCGCCGGCGAAGGTGCCGGGCCCAGCGGCAGCCCTCTGATGGCAGGCCACGTTTGCCAGTCGATCGGGGTGGGAGGGAAGGCTGGCAGGCAGGTGGGCCGGAAGAGGAGGCTGCTGTGGCAGCAACTCGCTCTCTCGCGCCGTCCCAGTGCCGTCCAAGCGTTGCCGAGGGTGTCTGCTGACTTGCGCATCTTCAGACACCCGTCTCCCATAAATGACGGAGGGCACCTTTGCTACTCATTACCCTTAGACTGCTCAACTGGAGAGGGGAGGAAAAAAAGGCCCTGGCCGAGGTGGTGAGTCGGCCTCCTCTCTCCCTCACGGTTGAAAAAGATGTGCTCCTGGCGCACTGGCCCTGCTGAAAATCTCTCTCCATTTGGCCGAGGCAGAGAGTCGGCCTCCTCTCTCTCTTACGGTCGAAAAAGATGTGCTGCTGTCGAATTGGCCATTACATCCTCACCTGATCTAGTCCCCCATTAGATCCCCCCCGCAGTTACCCCGTACCACATATCTAGCATGGACCTTGACCTCCAGCAGGCCCCGGGGACCCACATTACCCCCCCCCCTTCCCCCTGCAGTTACCCTGTACCACATATCTAGCATGGACCTTGACTTCCAGCAGGCCCCGTGGACCCACATTGCCCCCCCTGCAGTTACCCTGTGCCACATATCTAGCATGGACCTGGACCTCCAGCAGGCCCTGGGGACCCACATACTCCCCTGCTCTACTCCCCCACTAGCTTTCCTTTCTTGCAGTTACGCTCCAGCGCATATCCAGCATGGACCTTGACCTCCAGCAGGCCCCGTGGACCCACATTACCCCCCCCCCTCCTGCAGTTACCCTGTGCCACATATCTAGCATGGACCTGGACCTCCAGCAGGCCCTGGGGACCCACATACTCCCCTGCTCTACTCCCCCACTAGCTTTCCTTTCTTGCAGTTACGCTCCAGCGCATATCCAGCATGGACCTTGACCTCCAGCAGGCCCCGTGAACCCACATTACCCCCCCCCCCCCTCCTGCAGGTACCCTGTACCACGTATCTAGCATGGACCTGGACCTCCAGCAGGCCCCGGGGACCCACACTTAAGCCCCCTCCCACTAACAAAGCAGAACACCACTGGCAAAATCCTCGTGCCCCTGGTACTCCAGAAAGCACATTGAAATGTGCCCCTGGTACACTGCGCAGAAGAACTGCCGCACACACACACACACGCACGCACGCACTGCTTGTGCCTATGGTACGACAACTTTTCTCGTGCCTATGGTACAACAACTTTTCGCCGTGCCCCTGGTACACCGCTCAGTAGCACTTTGCCACACAAACTCTCCTCGTGCCTATGGTACAACAACTTTTCTCGTGCCTATGGTACGACAGCTTTTCGCCGTATCCCTGGTACACCGCTCAGTAGCACTTTGCCACACAAACTCTCCTCGTGCCTATGGTACAACAACTTTTCTCGTGCCTATGGTACGACAGCTTTTCTCGTACCTATGGTACAACAACTTTCCTCGTGCCTATGGTACAAAAACTTTCCTCGTGCCTATGGTACAACAACTTTTCTCGTGCCTATGGTACAACAACTTTTCGCCGTATCCCTGGTACACCGCTCAGTAGCACTTTGCCACACAAACTCTCCTCGTGCCTATGGTACAACAACTTTTCTCGTGCCTATGGTACAACAACTTTCCTCGTGCCTATGGTACAAAAACTTTTCTCATGCCTATGGTACGACAGCTTTTCTCGTGCCTATGGTACAACAACTTTCCTCGTGCCTATGGTACAAAAACTTTTCGCCGTATCCCTGGTACACCGCTCAGTAGCACTTTGCCACACAAACTCTCCTCGTGCCTATGGTACGACAACTTTTCTCGTGCCTATGGTACAACAACTTTCCTCCGTTTCCCTGGTACGACAGCTTTTCTCGTGCCTATGGTACAACAACTTTCCTCGTGCCTATGGTACAACAATTTTTCTCGTGCCTATGGTACAACAACTTTTTGCCGTGCCCCTGGTACACCGCTCAGTAGCACTTTGCCACACACACACTCCTCGTACCTGTGGTACGACAACTTTTCTCGTGCCTATGGTACAACAACTTTCCTCGTGCCTATGGTACGACAACCTTTCTCGTGCCTATGGTACAACAACTTTTCTCGTGCCCCTGGTACACCGCTCAGTAGCACTTTGCCACACAAACTCTCCTCGTGCCTATGGTACAACAACTTTTCTCGTGCCTATGGTACGACAGCTTTTCTCGTGCCTATGGTACAACAACTTTCCTCGTGCCTATGGTACAACTTTCCTCGTGCCTATGGTACAAAAACTTTTCTCATGCCTATGGTACGACAGCTTTTCTCGTGCCTATGGTACAACAACTTTCCTCGTGCCTATGGTACAAAAACTTTTCGCCGTATCCCTGGTACACCGCTCAGTAGCTCTTTGCCACACAAACTCTCCTCGTGCCTATGGTACGACAACTTTTCTCATGCCTATGGTACAACAACTTTCCTCCGTTTCCCTGGTACGACAGCTTTTCTCGTGCCTATGGTACAACAACTTTCCTCGTGCCTATGGTACAACAACTTTTCTCGTGCCTATGGTACAACAACTTTCCTCCGTGCCCCTGGTATGACAGCTTTTCTCGTGCCTATGGTACAACAACTTTCCTCGTGCCTATGGTACAACAACTTTTCTCGTGCCTATGGTACAACAACTTTTCGCCGTGCCCCTGGTACACCGCTCAGTAGCACTTTGCCACACAAACTCTCCTCGTGCCTATGGTACGACAACTTTTCTCGTGCCTATGGTACAACAACTTTCCTCCGTGCCCCTGGTACAACAACTTTCCTCGTGCCTATGGTACGACAACTTTTCTCGTGCCTATGGTACGACAACTTTTCTCGTGCCTATGGTACAACAACCTTTCCTCCGTGCCCCTGGTACGACAGCTTTTCTCGTGCCTATGGTACAACAACTTTTCTCGTGCCTATGGTACAACAACTTTTCGCCGTGCCCCTGGTACACCGCTCAGTAGCACTTTGCCACACACACACACCACTCGTGCCTA